>NC_080720.1:33568351-33678351 GCF_019097595.1 Hemibagrus wyckioides
TATTAAATTTTTATAATAAATAAATAAATAAATAAGTAAATACAGTAAACTGACAGTGTAAGAATGAGGATTAATGTCTTTGGCTATTATTTCCCTGATTTTTAAAAGTATTTTTATTTATTTTTTTAAATATTAGCTAATAATATAATGAACTATTTTAATTTTTTTTCCTGATTTAAATTTTATTATTATTTATCTTGTAAAACATTGTGTAATAATATACTATTTTCTCCATTTTTAGATTTTGTTCCCCTGATTTTTAAAAAATATTATTATTTATTTTGTAAAATATCAGCTAATAATATAATGAACTGTTTTCACCATTTTTACAATTTTTTTTCCTGATTTTTACATTTTTTTTATTATTTACTTTTTTTAATATCAGCTAATAATGTAATTAATAATATAATTATTTTTTCCATATTTTTTAAAAAAAATATATTTTTTCTCTTAACTGTTTTTCTTTTATACAAAATGTCACGTTAAAGAAGAAAAACTTTTAGAAGATTTATGAGTAATTTGTAAGAAGTAACTATTTTAAAGTACAAGAATATATATATATATATATATATTGTTTAATGGTTTAATGGTTAACTGTGTGTGTGTGTGTGTGTGTGTGTGTGTGTGTGTGTGTGTGTGAAAATGTGTGAGTTCATCTCTCATTTCCCTGCTTCTACAGGATCTCATTAATATGCAAATCAGGTGACGTCTGAGGCGAACGGCCCCGCCCCCGCATGCCGCCCTTTCGAGGCTTGGTTGCCTGGCAACAGCCTTTTAGAGAGGGAGAGTAGGCGGAGTTTCGCTCAGTAACTCTGTAACTCTTGGCAGCTGCGAGTTGTGTTCGTTCGGAGTTTCTGAACGTGTGTGTGTTTGGAGAGTGTGTGTAGAGTGTGTGTGTACAGTGTGTGTAGAGTGTGTGTGTACAGTGTGTGAGCTCATGCGCTGTGGTAACGGCGTGTGTGAGTGGTGTGTTTTGTTGTTTTGTGGATAACAGAGAGCAGCTCATCAGAAGAAGGAGCGGAGCCGCTTATGCGTGTGTGTGCGCGTGCGTGCGTGTGTGTGTGTGCGTGTAAGAGAGAGAGAGAGAGTGAGTGAGTGAGTGAGTGAGTGTGTGTGTGTGTGTGTGAATGGCCCTGGAGTGTGAGGAGTGGACACACACCGACCATGTGGACGCAGTGACGCACACGGTAAGAAACTCTTAGTGTTACAAAGTGAACCGCATTTTTTTTTACTGTGTAATTAATTCGTAATTATTTCCTTGTTAATTGTTTAATAATGTATTTCCCCGCGCCGGTTGTTTCACACTGTATCCTCCCTCCATTGTAAATGTATTCAGAGAGGAGTGATATGACAAAAACATGGTCAGATATTCAGGTGAAGAGCGGAAGCAAATTATCTCTACAACTTTTATTTAGTTTATCACGTGTTCCACAGAGCTGCTGCTGAGTTCTGCGCATTTCACTGCATATCATACTGTGTACGATTATGTATGTGACAAATAGAATTTGAATTTGGACTCTGATTGGTCAGAAGGTGTTGAGTTCTCTCTAACAGCAGCTCTCACTGTAGTGCAGGTTTATATTAATGTACTCACTCTGATAACCTTATCGTTTCCATAGCAACGGCTCCTTCAAATGGGCGTATACAGCTCACACTACAGATGATGTATGAAACGTGTGATGTGTGGAAGGAGTCTCCAGTGTCAGTGTTCTGTAACAGTCTGAGGTAGAGCTGGAACATCTTCAGGACAGAGGAGTTAACACTCATGGTTTCTCACTAACACAAAAACCTACTTTTTTTTTTTTTAAAGTCTTCTTAACTTGAGGAGAGAGAATAAAGAGAGGCTGAGGAACGAGTGTTTATGGTGTGCTGAGGGAACGAGTGTTTATAGCTGCTATAACGTGAGAGTGAACAGGAAGTAGCCTACTAGGAACTAGGAAGCTGAAATTGTAAGTAAGTTGCTGCAATATAAGAGGAATAAAACCCTTGGGGTCGTGCTGTTGTAGGAAAATAATCAATGTTAGGATGGTAACTGTTACCACACACACACAGCTTTGCTCTCTGTGTCTGTCTCTCTCCTCTGTGTCTCTCTTCATAATGAGATTATTGTGAGAATTAGGGACAGCTCATTTATAGACTTCTGGTACACACACACACACACACACTGAACCTTTAGAAAGGTGATTCTGGTTTGACATTAACTTTGTTTAAAAAGGGAACTCTGGTTTTCCTAACACTTCAGTGTGTGTGTGTGTGAGTGTGTGCTGGGCAGAAAGAAGAATTGAAGCTCTAATAACTTTAATCACTGCATGTTAAACCCTCAGAAACACTCATATTAAACTCTGTAGCTGGAAGCTGTAAAGTTCATGTATTTGGTACAGTGGAGTAAATTGGGAGGCAGCCGTGTGTGTGTGTGTGTGCTGTGTAACACGACCTTACCATGAGCTCTTTATCTTTCTGCTCAGCAGTCTAGAAGATTGAGGAGATCCAGAATCCTCTCTATCTCCATCCATCTGTCCCCTGTTTTCTCTCTATCAGTCTGTCAATCTGTTTATTTGGGAAAGATTGACAGATGAAATGATACGGGAAAGTCAAGCTGGATAAGTGCTCAGGGACCTGTTAAGATTGTGTGTGTGAGAGAGAGAGAGAGGGAGACCACAGAAATGTGTGTCAAACCCAATTGTTCTCACACAGAAACAGTGGGATTACAAGTGAGCTATTAAAGGAGCAGAGAAACACTGCAGGAGGGAGCTGAGAAACACACACTGAGTGTGTGTGTGTGTGTGTGAGCGCATATATAAGAGAGCAACTGAGGGGCAGGTGATAGAACAAATGCTAATAGCACACACACACACACACACGATACCAGTTTGTCTGCTTGGGTTTCAGCTTACACTGACCCACTTCTCTGTGTGTAAGGAAACACAATCCATCCACATGAAGATGTGTAAGTTATCAACTTTAAAGTTCTCTCTCTCATTGTTCTTGTGATAGTTGTATAAAGTGTATAATTTATTAACTTATAACTTGCTGATATAAACATATCATATAAATATGTGCATGCTGAGTAACACCAATCAGATAGAAATGATGAAGTGGCACGTTTACATCACTTAGGCCACACCTCCTTTACTGTGAGTGACCTCACAGAGGCCACACCTCCTTTACTGTGAGTGACCTCACAGAGGCCACACCTCCTTTACTGTGAGTGACCTCACAGAGGCCACACCTCCTTTACTGTGACTGACCTCACAGAGGCCACACCTCCTTTACTGTGATTGACCTCACAGAGGCCACACCTCACAGAGGAGATTAACATAATGTTTAATTGTGTAGTGTAATCTGAACCGCATTAACTTGTATAAAAAAACTTTTTAGAAACTGCATGCTAACTAGTGCATGTGATGTAGCATAGCTAGCTAGCCATCATTAGCAAACCCCGCCTCCTTTACATCAGTGGCTGATGATCAGAGACTGACTGGTCAGTGAAGGTCACAGTGAGGGGTACAGTCAGGTTCAGCTCACTGCAATCGGGCAGCTGATTGAGTCTCCTGTGTCTCTGTTCCTCTGCCCACAAGACACTTTAACTCATCATGGCTGCAGGAGGCAAGAGGGAAATATTTTGTGCTCAAACGATTTCATTAATGAAGTAGTGGTGACTAATAAAAAAAGCATAACAGTGCCTCATGGCTGGACCTGCCTCTGGACCTGCCTCTGGGGCCACCCCAAGAGCGACAGCAGTGCAGTGGGTCAGTGATACAGTTACAGAGAAAGTGCTGAAAGAAATAAAAATAAACTTAACTGCAGCTCTACACACATCACAAACAGCTCCATGTGCACAGGTAAAGGTGAGACGGAGAAAAACCCAGCAACAAATAGGAACTGATACGATTCATAGATTATTACACAACTGCTGTAAACATCTGATGCTGCTGTAATCAGCTGTTACCTGTTCTCTGTACACACTATCTTTCAGAGCCAGGATCAGGTGTGTGTGTGTGTGTGTGTGTGTGTGTGTGTGTGTGCTGAGGTTGCTGTAGCATTGTGCACCATGGTGCTGTAAAATGACTCACTGCTTCCTGAGCATCACCTCAGTGTGTGTGTGTGTGTGTGTGTGTGTGTGTGTGTGTGTGTGTGTGGGAGTGTGAAACAGTCTCTTTAGCACTGTGCAGTGAATCATCTTCATCTTCAGTTCTGAATGGTGAGTTGGGAAACACACAGAGTGGTGAAACCGAAACTGTGCGATGATCTAACTTGCCTTTATTATTGATCCTTTGTGTTTGGTGTAGAAGATTGTGGGATTTCCTACATAGAGAAGGAAACCCACACACACAGAGGTATACGCTGGATATAAACTGCAACACAGGTGAAGGTGTGACTTATATCTGCTGGAATATTGAGGCACTTCATTTGCCTGGGGTTTTTAATAAACCAGCAAAGATTTCTGAGTGAAACACAAAGAGCGAGAAACGTGATACAGGAAGTGTGTAATCACAACGCTTCTGTTCTTCTGCTGTGTAGAGAGAGACAGTGGGCGAGTGAGGGAATGCTTTCTCAACACACACACACACACACACTCATTCCTTATCACACATGTACTTTCAAACTTCAGTCTCGTGTTTCGTGGCAAGAGAGACTGATTGAGTGTGTGTATGTGAGAGAGAGAGAGAGAGAGAGAGATTGATTCAGAGAGATAGAGACTTATTGAGTGTGTGTGAGAGCGAGAGAGACGTATTGAGTCAGAGAGAGAGAGACGTATTGTGTGTGTGTGAGAGAGAGACATTTAGAGAGAGAAAGAGACGTATTGGGGAGAGAGAGAGGGACGTGTAGAGTGTGAGAGAAAGAGAGAGAGAGACGTATTGAGTGTGTGTGTGAGAGAGACAGGCAGATGGAAAGGAAACAAGATACAGAAAGAGAGACAAACATAGAGATACAGATGGAAAGAGACCGAATGACAGACAAGTGAGGATAGTTTGGAGAAAATTCTTCAGGTTTTGAGGAGCTTCTCCTTAAGAAACTGGAAAAGATTTGGGGAAGACGACTTGTCCAGAAGAGAGAGGATTTTGAGGATCTTCTGATTCAGAACTGGAAACAGGTTTTAAGAGTTCACAACATGTGGTGCGTGCGTGTGCGTGCGTGCGTGCGTGTGCGTGCGCGTGCGTGCGTGCGTGCGTGCGTGTGCGTGTGCGTGCGTGTGTGTGCGTGTGTACACACACAGTGTATTTATTTTCACCTGACCTTGACTTTATCATGTGTAGACAGCTGACTGCCACAAAGTCTAAACATCGGTTCTAAAATCAAGCGGAGAAAAAAGTCTCTCTGAAGTGAAACCTGGAGTAATTCCTGATCCACGCCGGAGCCGAGGGTGAAGTTCGGGCTGCAGATGGAGTTCACACCTTAAACTTTTAGATCTGTATGAGAGTTTGCCTTCAAGAATCTGATGTTCATTCAGATTTCTCCAGAATTCGGTCCGCTCTGCTGAGTGAGAAGAAGAGGAAACCAGTAACAATGGATGTGGTCATTCATGAAAGTTCAGTATGAAAGGAATCATGTGGCTAATCTCGTCAGGAGATGATGACCAGTTCCACTCATCAGTTTTTATTTGTGTTTAAAGAGTTGTGCGATTTGCTTCATCATGCTCTGAGAGATGTGCTGGTTGTCTGTTCAAGTCTGAGCATGACCTCTGCGTCATGAACCCTGTGCGTCACCCAGGTTGAATCAGTGTGTTTGGATTTACCGGTCCATGTGAGTGAGCGCCAAACCCCGGGGCGGGCTCGTAGGAGGGCAGGTGCGTGCTCGGCGTCTCTTAATTCCCCTCACACACACGTGTTAGAACACACCTCACAACAAGCTGAGATTTTGTTAGCCACACGATTGGACAGGTTGCTCTCAGAGAGAGAGAGAGAGAGAGAGAGAGAGAGAGAGAACGAACGAACAGCATGGTAAGACTCGATACTGTCAGAATGGTGGTGTTCCTCTGATATTCCTCAGTAGTTCCTCTTCCTCCTCTGATCTGTTTCTGACTAGCAAACATTTAACCCATGTAACAGTTGTGTACTGAGTCAGCAGATATCGATTTCTGTTCAAACAGTTTAGAATACAGGTGAGTTTTATTTATGTGAGATTAAGACACAAATATCTTTACACCACAGAGCTGTCCAGTTCTGTGTTCTGATTTGTCCAGTTCTGTGCTCTATATTAATGCACTCGCTCTCATACTTTATTGTTTCCATAACAACGGCTGGTTCACGTGTAGAAAGGATGAAGGAGGAATGTGTTTATATAACATGTATGTGTGTGTGTTTAAGGAGTCAACAGCGGTGAAGGTTCTTTGGGACCTCTCTGTGCGTTGTAATCGAAAACTTTTTTTGTTCCACAGGTCACATGACTAGCATAAAATGAGTATAAATTAATGTAAAACTGATTTTCTAGAAATAATTTAGAGCATAAGAATTAGTAGATGCTTGATGTTTACTGTATTATATTCATGGCGTACCTTAGGGTGCAATTTTCGGTCCAAACTCCAAAATGCTCCAAAATTTTTCATTATGAGAACATGGTCAGAGAAATATCTGATATATTTTTTTAACTTTTTTGGGCAGACTTTTTATATACAGGACATAAAGACAACATTCTCACACATGCTATTTTGCTAACCCTTCACTCACACCTCCCATGTTGTTTTAGCCTTTTTGTGAACTGAACACACGCATCATCCCGTCACATGCCGTATCACTGACCCAGTCGTTGTGCTTTGACAAAAGAGATTGATTGTAGTTGGCTTTTATCCTTTATTATGGCAACAAAGAGGAAGGCAGTGTCTGAAATGGTTGCGTAATCGAGACTTTTGGGTAATAGAAACAGGGTAGAGTTTACTCAGGCTTCAGGTGAGATTAACGCTGCATGTAGGTATGTGCGCTAATAAACACACTAAATTATGATTTAGTGTACATGTCAAGTAACAAACTGAGAAAACTGAGAAAACTGGCCAAAGAGTTAGGTAAAGTCCAACTGACTGAACTACTGAACAGACTTGTGGGTTCAATCTGATTCTTATTATTTAAAGTCAAAACTGAAGGCCAGCATGCTAGTTCAGGGGATTAGTACAAATAACACACACCATGGGGCTGAGTCTGACAGCAAAATGCTAAAAAGATTCTACTGGGGTTTAGTTGGAGGACACACATACACACACACACACACACACACACACACACAGAGGATGTGAGGATGGAGTTCAAAAAATGTACATCAGTGGTGGTGTAATCTGTAACAGGCAATCATAGCTGTGTGTGTGTGTGTGTGTGTGTGTGGACCACTAGAGCTTTGTCCTCTCTGTTAATCTGTCATTCTTCATTTGCCTAGAACTCTGAGTTGGCAGTCTGGCACCACACAAACACACACACACACGGCGGTGTCACTGTGCAGTATTGCTGGTTAGAATAGAAGACTAATACATTATGTCTGTTAGTTGTGGAACCGGTTTGCCAAACACACACACACACATGCGCACACATGCAGAGAAATGGGAGGTTTCATCCAGGACTCAGGACATTCCCGTGTTCTTCAGGTTGTCATGTTTGTGTAGATCCCCGTTTTGTTCATGTTCCAGTTTCTTCATTGTTTAGTTTCTCCTGGTTCTTGCTCTCTGTGTTCCTGATCTTCTGTGTTGTGGAGTTCCAGGTTCTCCTGTGTTTCCTGACGTCTAGGTCCCTGTGTTTGTGTCCTGACTCTGTGCTCAGGTCTCTGTAGACTCCATTCAGTGCTCACACTGTATGTCAGCAGGTTGCCAGGTCCTCTACTTTCTTCTCCCTGGGTTGTAGCTCTACTGGTTTCCTAGTCCCTCTATTTCCCTGGTCCCTAGGTCCTTATGTTGACTCTTCACTGTGTTTTCTGATCCTGAGTTCTCCAAGTTGCCTGGTCTCTAGATCCCTGTATTGTTTCAAGTCTTGATGCACTAGATCCCTTTGCTGTAGGTTCCTGGGTTGGGATGTAGAGGCTCAGTGGTCAAGATGTTGGATTATAGATTGGAAGGTTGTGAGTTCAAATCCCATCAGTCAGGTCCCTAAACCCTCAGCAGATGAGTTGTGTAAATCTGCTAAATGCTGTAAATGTTGCTCTGGGTCCTAAAGCTGGCTCCATGGTGGCACAGGAACGCTGACGTTCATCTCAGTCTTACATTCAATCAGGCATTACATTCACTCTAACAGGTGCAGAGTGTCAGCATCTCAGCATGTTCCTCACACGTGTCTGTCTCTCTGTAGCTCAGGGAGGTCATGTCAGTGTCCGTGAAGGAGCTGTACGATGATGAAGAAGCTCGGGAGTCGGACCGAGACAGCGCCATCGAGAGCGCCGCCGGATCTGAGCTCTCGGATAGTGGAAAAGGAGGAGACAAGGAGGAAGGACTCCGAATGTTCTTACCTCGGCAGAAGTGAGTCCTCATGAGCATACACACACACACACACACACACACAAACACCTGCACATGCTGACACTGGAGACAATGCCTTTCATTCCAAACTAATGTTAGTAACTATAATTGACCGTTTGTTGTTTTTTACTGGAGGTGTGTCACGCCTGATCTACTGGACGGTAAAGGGCAGGGAGGTTATTGTTAGCATGTACTGAAAAAGCTTAAGTAGCTTAACCCTTCATGATGTTCGAGACAAAGAGATTAAAATTCTTAGGCATGCTGGGTAATGTGGATATTACAGATATTTTTGGCACGTTGATTAAGAATAGAAATGAATAAAAGAAGCTAATAGAGAGAGGGTTAACGATGTTACAGGAGCGGAGAGCAGAGCCTGAACCCCTCCGTGACCTCTGACCTTTCGACACGCTCGCTGAACGAGGAGCAGTTTGAGGATTATGGAGAAGGCGACGATGTTGACTACAGTCCCATCAGCCCTGAGGATGAGACGCACACTAATGGGTTCTCCGACCTCGGGTCCTCTGTACCTTCCAGGTGTGTGTGTGTGTGTGTGTGTGTGTGTGTAAGAAGGTGAGATGTTGTGTATAAAGTGATTCACAGTTGATGTCACAGTACCAGTAGCTGATGTGGAAATGAATTCCTGTAATGAATTGGGAATTGTGGAAATGAAGTAAGCCGACTTCCTCCCCGAGTTGACACACACACGTCAGCATGAGTGAAACCTGAAGCTCTGGGTTTATTCCACAGCTACATCTATTACGTCAAGCTTTACCAGTGAAGAGGTGGCTACTGATGGAGGGATGATGAGGAGGATGATTATTTATTGAAATATTTTGTAAATTAATTTAACATCCCCAAAAACACAATTTAAAAAGCATTCTGGAGTGAAGAGGATTGTGTAGAGAGAGACGAATGAACAAAAGGAAAAGCAAATAAAGAAAGAGAAGATGAATAGAGAGAGATAATGAGGAGGTGAAGGAATGAGAGACAAACGTATATAAAGAAAGAGAAGGAAATGAGTCAGATAAAGAAGAAATGAGAAACAAAGTGAGGGTTAGACAGAAGACAGAGAAAAAAGAAGGAAAGAAAAAAGGAAGGTGATGAAATAACAATGTCTCTGTCTGTCTGTCTCTCTGTGTCTCTCTCTCTCTCTCTCTCTCTCTGCAGTGCCACTCACACACCCCAGAAGGTGAGACAGGTGAGCGGGGATCATGAAGTGTTTTGCTCAAACTGCTGCAAAAAAGTCACTCAGCTCAATGAGCTTGAGACTCGGCTCAAGAACCTCAAAACACACAGGTAATACACACACACACACACACCTGCTTTAGAGCGAGTGAGAGTTCACAACATGAAACTGTAATTATCACAATTTTCACATCATGATGAGAAAGGGCTTATGAAATATATCTGAGCTGAAAGTGGAGAATTTGCTCATTTTTTTCAGATAATTAGCTTAATTGTTTGTGTGTGTGTGTGTGTGTGTGTGTGTGTGTGTGTGTGTGTGTGAGAGAGAGAGATATTAATGGTATTACTCTTTTTTCTTTCAGCCCTAACAAGAAAATTTCCAGTACAGCATTTGGCAGGTGAGTTGCTGTGTGTGTGTGTGTGTGTGTGTGTGTGTGTGTAGCTTGATCAGTGGTTAATCATTACAAAAACACACACTGTCCTTCACACTCTATTAAAGGAGAGCTGTGTATGCTGTATTAATGTGTGTGTGTGTGTGTTCCCATGCAGAGCTTGATCAGTGGTTAATCATTAAACACACACTCACACACACACTGGAATGTTGTGTGCACGGCCATGTCTTTTTTTTTTTCTCCTCATGTTTATTGTTCCATATTTCACACACGCCGACACACAGAACCCTGGTGACACGCTGACCACGTAAAGGTCCGAGTGTGGTCTCAACAGAACTGACTCTGAGGTGTGGGGTTGTGTAACACACACTGGTTCTTCTTTAATACACTGAAGTCACTCAGGGTTGAGATGAGAAGCTGAGAAGACTTGATGTGTGTTTCAGCTTCTTTACCTCAGGAGGAACGTTAGTCCAGATGTTGCTCAGCTGGTTCAGTTCTGCTGATTGTTCAGTGTAAAACCTTCCTTTTCCCTCTGATTGAGTCTTGTGGTGTGTGTGTGATGAAGTTCCTCCTGATTAGATCAGACACATTTCTCTAAACAATCAGACAGAATGTTTCTGTAGACGTCTGACTTCATTCTGCTGCCACCATCATGAGCTCCAGAGAGAATGGTCCAGAAGTAGCCATGAAGCCCAAGCCATGCCACCTCCACCACCCCAGCTCCATCTCCACCACCACTTCTACCACAACCACCTCCATCTCCACTACCACCTCCATCTCCACCACCACCTCCATCACTGCCACCAAAACCATGTTTCACACATCTGCTCGTGTGCTTTGGATCATGAGCAGATCTTTTCTTCCTCCACACTTTGGTAAAGGTTCATCTCAGCTCCAAAACTTTTGTGGATCTTCTGTGTTTCTGTCTGGAGTCCAGTCTGGTCTTCTGATCCTTGAGAAGTTTGTGTCATTGTCCAGGGGCTGGTTGTGTGACCTTCACCCTGTCCTGTGGAGGTTAACATCACTGACTGCCGTTTTGTTTTTTTTTTCTCTTCGAAGCTTCACAACATTTCTGTCATCAGCTGCTCTTGTCCTCCACTGACCTGTTCAGTGTCTGTCTCTGTGCTCCAGAGGCATGCCGGAGGTTTTTAAACATCTGGATCTTTACATCGAGAACTGAAGCTGATCATCTTGTCTTTCATTTATCTTTTTTTTTCATCCAACAAAAATGTCTTCAATGTAGCAAGAACAATATAATTACCCTGTCCCAGTACTTTCAGAGGTGTGTGTGTGTGTACGTATGTGACCTGTACAGTTTAAATGTGTGTCAGTAATTGGAGCAGTTTAAATTGAGATAATTGTGAGGTGTGTTTGTGTAGAACACAAATTTGGGTTTCTCGCTATTCTAATTGGTTAATTGCTGTTGCCGTAGTGACAGTGTTTCTACTCTGCAGCTTTTAACTGTTAAAAATCTTTGGACTCTGTGTGTGTGTGTGTGACTGTAGTAAGAGGTGTGTGTACATGTGTATGTGTTTGAGAGCGTACATGACATGTGTGTGTGACTGTAGTAAGAGGTGCTAGAGCAAGTGGGGCAAAGGAAGTGTGTGTGTGTGTGATGTAGATGTGCTACAATCCAGATGAAGCTTTGCTGCAGTATGTACCCCCCCCACCTCTATTGCAGTAGATAGAGGTGAGTGTATTCTCACTGCGCTCTCTGTGTGTGTGTGTGTGTGTGTGTGTGTGTTCACAGGCAGCTGCTCTACCACAGTAATCTCAGCAGTAGGAACGGCAGCACAGAAGACCTGTTCAGAGAAGGCAGCATTGATTATTGTGACACTGACATCGCTGACAAGGTAACACACACACACACCTATATTCCAGACGATGCAATAAGGTCTTATCTTAAAACATGTTGTTTTATTTTTTATAAAATAATGGTGTAATGCATCACTCTGTGTGTGTGTGACATTCAGGTGAGTCAGTTAGAGAAGAAGCTGTATGAGCTGGAGAATGAGAGTCTGATGAACACTGATGTGCAGTCCAAACTCAAGCAGGAGAACACAAACCTAGTGCACAGGTAAACACACACACTGCTACATGGATTCCATCATGTGTACGTTTGAAGGCCTCCAGAACATAGTAGGTCCTTCATTTGTGGATAAATGATCATTAGAATTATAGACATTCATGAAATTAGAAACTATGATGTCAGTTGTGGTATTAAAAGGTGTGTGTGTATGTAGGGTACACGAGCTGGAGGAGCAGCTGAAGGAACAGGAGGCGCGAGCTGAGCAGATCATGGAAAGCGAGCTGAGGAGACACCGAGACGCCTTCAACAAACTGGAACGAGACAAGAAGACAGAGATCGAGATACTCAATAACCGGTATACACACACACACGCACACACACACAGTCAATACTTTTGGCAATATAGTGTAGCTTTAATTTTTTAAATGTTTGGCTTGACTTTGAGCTACTGTAGAGTGAGACACCCTTGGGGGCGGGGCTTGAACATTCTAGCATGGTTCAAGATGATTTATTAAAGTTATTTGGTCATATCGGTGTCGGAAACAGAAAGGAGCTATGATGACAAGTTCTGAAAAAAACGTGTTAAAAGAATTGACCTGCAGTTTAAACAGAGAGGGTTACAGTTACACACAAAGTTACACACTGCCGCTTTAATCCAACTTACCATGAACATCAGAGGTGATGAGAGACTTTCCACCTGGACATTGCTGACCTTATTTAAATCCAGTTCTTTATGAAATCCTGTAATACTGACCTGATAGGTGTGTGTGTGTGTGTGTGTGTTTTAACTGTGTGTTTGTTTTTGGTGTCAGGGTGCAGCAGTTGGAGGTGGAGAACACAGAGATGTTGGCCAGTGTGAACAGACTGAAAATGCAGACGGAGAAGCTTGATGAGGTGTGTGTGTGTGTGTGTGTGTGTATATACAAGGTGTGTGTCACCAGAAGATTTAGCATGAACTGTTATTCACCACTTCGGAAGTTTCTCATGGTTCACAAGCTGTGACACAATGCTCATGTTCCTCAGTATGGGGAAGTGTGTTAGCGGTTGCTGCTAAGCGTAACTATACTGTTGTTGTTAGTCATACAGAAGTTTTTCAGCACTTCTGAGGTAAATGTTGACGTTACGGCTCATTCACACTCATAATGTGTAAATCATCATTTATTCACGAGGTGTCTGTCCGTGTGTATTATATAACAACACTTCTGAGTTAAATGCTAATGTTTCAGATGGATCTCTTTCGTTTCCACTCTCACTGTTATAACAGCTAGTCAATAAAATCATTTTAGCATAATCTTAGCCTTTTCTGAGGTAAATGTTAATGTTCTGAATGATTTGGTCTCGTTTCCACTTTCACTGTGTCTTTTACTGTGTGTTAGACTTTTTTTTTTTTTTTACAGTAGCTGTAGCAGATTGATTAACGTCTACGGCTAAGTTTTACCGTTGCCTAGTGACAGCAGGAAGAATAGCAATGTTGTGCTAAGTATACAGCACATACAGAGTAAATGTGACCCTCTACTCTGTGTGTGTGTGTGTGTCACTTTAACACCGCTCGTGTGTATAGAGCGTCAGTGAGGTGTTGTAAACGTGGTCTTGCATACTAAATACGAGTTCGCTATTTTAAATTAAGCATAGCATGCTAAATGTCCTGAGAAGACTTTCTCAGAGAGGAAATCTGCAGCGTGAACCATTTTTGTTTTTTTTCACAGCACTGAACAGAAAACACTTTAAAATGCTGAACCAGCACAAGTGCTAATTGATTCCTTCCAGCGTGATGAGAGCGATGTCGAGGAGATCTCCTTGAAGATTTTTCCTTTTCTCACTATCTACAGAATTGTACAACTCTCAAAAGTTTCTCTATCTGAATTGTAATTAATAATTAATCAAATTTTATCAAATTAAATACAGATTATTTATCCCTTTAGGTCATATTTCTCAACTAACAAGCTAGCATGCTCTTCAGCTGATTTGCTGACTAGCTACTTATGAAGCAGGATAAACGTCTCAGACACTAAAATAAAATAAAACATTATAAATCTGTGAGGGAAATGTTATAGATATAGATACTGCGGCTAAGCTAACTAACGACTGAGGTGAGGGTTTTGCTAGCTAGCACACAGCAGTGCATGGGCAGTGTGAAGACTGGAAGGAAGACAAAACCATCAGGAACTTTTAAAGTTACCTCAGATTATGTGGGTAAATTAGGAAAAAAGAGGCCTACTGTATAGCTACATTGATTTAGCATGAATAACTAGCACATAGCTGTCTGCTCTTTTTATAGACAATGTGAAGACAGATTGAAAGTGGAGACGTAACAGACATCCTGAACATCAACAATTACCTCAGATTTGTTGGTAGATTACTCAAAGGATTTCTATGGCTAAAAGGACATTATGACAGCTAGCATCAGCTGCTAGTCCAGCCCTGCTGATCAGATCTGTGTTTTGGTGTGTGTGAAGTCAGATGAGACTTTGGGCTGTGTGTTAACAAAACAAACAGTCATGAGTGAGCTGCTGGTGAGAGATGGAGTCAGG
Source organism: Hemibagrus wyckioides (assembly GCF_019097595.1). NCBI lineage: Eukaryota > Metazoa > Chordata > Actinopteri > Siluriformes > Bagridae > Hemibagrus > Hemibagrus wyckioides. The sequence goes on from NC_080720.1 coordinate 33,582,920, forward strand.
TGATAAGAGAATGTTTAAAAGCAGCACTCTTTAAATCGTGTAGCAGGAGCGTGTGTGTGTTTAGGATCGGTCAGATAAGCTGTGGACACATCGCTGCCCGATTCTGCAGAACTAGCATTAGACGTGATCGTTATTTATGTATGATGTGAATGTTTTCTGCGGATTAGCATAAAAACTACAGTATGTTTTTAGTCACCCAAACTAGCATGGCGGTATCACAATCCACAGATGTTGGAAAAATCTCATGTATAAAATGTAGTTCACACTGGATGATGGAACCAAATAAAAAGAGCCACAACCTTCTCTCTACCTCCTCTACTTCCTCTACCTCCTCTAACTGTCTATCCTCTCTACCTCCTCTACCCCTGTACCTCCTCTCTACCCCTCTACCTCTGTAACTTTTGGTCCCCTCAGTGAGACGTGTGTGGGTGTGTTACACATCACTTTCCACAGGATCATTTTCCTGTCTCGGACATGACGTGTGCGTGCATGTTAACGTTTGCATGTGATTTGTTTCCATGTTCCAGGAGAAGCAGCGGATGACGGATAAGCTGGAGGACACCAGTCTCCGTCTGAAAGATGAAATGGATTTGTACAGGAAGATGATGGACAAACTGAGACAGAACCGGAACGACTACCAGAGGGAGAGAGAAGCCATGCAGGAGGTGAGACCAAGCTAATAAACCAGAAATAAATCAAACCTGCACCATTAGCAGAGGTGTTTTTAGTGTCTAAAGTGACCACAGGAGCGTCGAGGCAATTGACTTGACCATAGAGAGAAGTCTACATTTCTCTGTCTAAAACTCTTGACCTTGTCTGATATCAGTGTGTGTTCGAGTGATGACTAAAAGCGAGCAGATTTAGGAGCAGAGTCATCGAAGGAAAATACTTATAGTTTAATTTTAATTAAAATGATTATTCTGTAATCAGCAGCAGGGATGAAGGAACTCTTTATATCTTAATGTGTATAAATGTAATCTAAATATAGAAATAAAACTAAATAAATGCTAACAGAATTTTGCTTGTTACAACTAAAAAATTACTTTTTAGTAACTTTGTGTTTTTGCTTATTTTCGAATCTTTGGCAAAAAAATAAAGAATTGAAATATGATATTTACATTAGATCTGACAAAATCTGACAAAATAAATTATATGACAAAAATATTTCTATGATGCGTGATGTACATATATTTAAGGATTTTGGTTCCTTAAATATTTTTGTAAAAAAAAATTAACATTTTGCTCTTTATTCATTGAACTGTTTAACAAAAATCTAGACATAAATGCCAGTTAATGAAAAATCTAAAACACAAACTTCAAATGAAATCTGATCTGAAAATGTGTTTGCAGCTGATTGAGGAACTCCGGCGAGAACTTGAGCACTTGCAGCTCTACAAGCTGGAGGCGGAGCGTCTGGGGCGGATCCGAAGGTCATCGATCAGCCTATCAGATTACAGCACACGGACTCGCGAGAGCGACCTGGAACAGGAAATGAAGCGTCTCAAACAGGTGAGCTCTCGCTGTACAATACTCACTTCACTTCCTGTCTCTGTTTCAGCTCTTTAACGCCACCTTCTGTTGTTTTATCAGCTGCTGTTAGATAAGCAATGGAGTGTTCTTTACCCAGAATGCAATCTGATACTTTGGATAGGATCCAGCGAGAGGCACACAGAGAAGCAACTAAGTTTGGATAAAACGGATATCATTTCAGAAACGGACATGTTTATTCATGATACAGAACAGTACCTGAACAGGTTCTCTTTTCCACCCCGAAGAAGAATCCTGTGTGTGTGTGTGTGTGTGTGTGTGTAGCGCTGTGTTTTGCAGGACATTCCTCCTGACCTCCAGCAGCGAGCATGTGTTAGCACATGGCTCTATGCGGTAAAGCTCCGAGTGAATCCCTCATTAACCCCCGATAACTGATGACTTCCTGCTCCTAAAACTTCTAATACAGTTTGTGTAGCTAATAAATGAGCCTCGTGTTCTTACAGCACAGCGTCGATCAGTAGCGACTACACTAACGTACGCTTCACGCTGACCCCTCATCCCATCCTCATCACATCATGACCTTTAACTGGTCTGTAGATTTACCTGCGGTCCAGCAGCACAGTGTGTTTAAACATGATACAGCCAAATGTATGTAGACACCTGAGCATCACACACACACACACACACACACACACACACGTGTGTGCTTCTTCCCCAAAACTCTTACCACACACTTGCTGCTGTGGCTTTACACTTCCACCTGAAACCCTGCAGCAGAAGATCTGGAATTCGATTTTCAACAAAACAAACACGAGTGTGATGGTCAGGGGTGCACATACTTTTGCCCTATAGCGTATGTATATTTGTCTCTTGCTGTTGTTTTGATTGATCATTTCGGACACCATATTTTCTGGGCTTTTTGTCCTCTAGCCGATTATAAAGTGAAGTAAGAGGGTGTTTAGTGTTGTGAAAAGTGACCTCAGGTCAGCAGCGGGTTGATGGATCTGTACATCTCTTCTGCAGGAGAACCAGAGACTCCGTGAACAAAACGAAGAGCTCAATGGGCAGATCATCAGTCTGAGTCTCCACGAAGCCAAGAACCTGATCTCCACTCAGACGAAAGCTCAGTCCCTGGCTGCGGAAATCGAAAACGCTTCACGTGACCAGGTATGCAGACGTTTTATAGTGGATGAGGAACATATATAGGTTCTTTCTGTGGTCCTGTTGTGTCATCTTGTTCTGGAGTTTTGACCGGAAGCTCTGGTGTAGGACGGTGCATTAAGAGTAAATCATCTTGTCTGTCTTCCCACAGTTAATGGAAGCCCTGAAGGAGCAGGAGGAGATCAACATCCGTCTCAGGCAGTACATGGACAAGATTATATTATCCATCCTCGACCACAACCCCTCCATCTTGGAGATTAAGTACTAATAAACAAGCTCTTAGTATTTAAAACGAAAAACTGGCCGTTTGTCGCCCCCTGCTGCCGTGGAGGTGGAACTGCGCTCTTCCGAAGGGTTTTGAACTTCCTTTTGTGAAGCGTGTTCTTCATGATCCCTTTGTGAGACTTCAGGACGTGATTGGTCCTTGGTGCTGTATGTGATGGATTGAGGGAACAGCCACTGCAACGGCGGGATGAAGGATTCAAAGCGTCCAGAGGAACTGGTCTTTTTCTGGATGTTATTTTTGTACTTGTCTCAAAGCTGCTGATTTGGGGATTGATTCGGTGTTAAGTAAGTCGGTCAGAGAGAAGTACGAGTCTGGGAAAGTGTCGGAGTTGGGAAGAGGAAGTGAGAGATGGAAAATGAGTCGTCGAATAAAGCACATCCTGGTTTCCTTATGAAGTTTGCGATGTTAAAAGGGCGGGGCTAAACTTATAAATCCTGTCTGCCAATCGCAGGTTTAAGTCACTAAACCATCCTACATGAAACACTGGTTAGAAGAGCTAATGCTAACAGTGCTAATACCTCAGCAGTTCTCTAGCTTCAGTAGCATTAAGCTAATTAAAATATCATAATTTTAAGCTGTGAAGAAACTTGTAGCAGAGAAGTGAAATGTTTCTTCTGATGTCACCTGACCACATTTGTGATTGGCTCATCCGATTTAAGTTTGGCCCCGCCCCTTTTGAACCCAGAAGTCCCAGTCGCTCTGTAATCACGGCTTTACTTGGGGGCATGAGCTGATGTTACCTTTCCACCTGATGACGTCACAATCTTTCTGCTTGTCCTCATTGGCTTACATTTAAATCATCCTGGATTTGGATTCTTTTCCTCCAAATGAAGGGCTTTTAGAAGATTTCTGAATAAAACTTTCTCAGGAGAAACAATTCCCTGTAACACTGAACCCTCTCATTATCAGAGGATGTAATATAAAGTGATTAGCGGCACATGTCTGCTGAGGAAGAGCAGCATCAGCGTTATGAATGTGTCTGTAACGTCGCCTCGTCATGTCCTTGCAAGTGCTTCCTGTTTTTAAGATCTTACAAAGAATGCTGCTGAAGTAGACCATCATCATCAGGGTCTTCTCTTTATTTCAGAAGTGTTTTCATTTACGGCATTCTCTTCTTTTTCATTTTACTCTAATGCTAACTCGCTTCTTATGCAAATTAGCTATAAATTGGATAACGAAGCACTCGTCTGATGTTGAGTACCAGCTTATTTCGGGTGAGCGGAACTTTCATTACCTTTTCAGCCAAAGTTTCCCTAACATTCTGGACAGGTTCTTGACCTCTCAGTGCCAGGTATTGGCTCAGTATTGGGATTTGCACGTCACTGAACTGGGTTTGTCATGTTTTCGGTGGTCGGGGCAGTTCTGATGATGTGCTACACACCTGTTTTGGGTTTCCACTAATAACTTTTTTTTTTTTTTTTTCCTTTACGAGGTAAAGTGCCTCATATCCACTGAGCTACTTTACCTTTGCACCATGAACGCATGAACATTATTTTTCAGATTTTTCAAGTGTTTGTGCCTTTTTTTTTTTTTTAAAGCCGTCCCACTGACAGACCGCTGATTGTTTCTTGCACCTTTTTTGAATCGTGCTCCATTTCAGTGCAATTTCTAAACAAATTGTAAATACTGTAAAGCGATCTGTAACATTCACACATTTTCTAAACCATTCACTTTTTTCTACACCTCTGTTGTATAGTTTAGCTTTCACTTTTTCACTGAATATCTCCTCGCTCTGAAAGCAATAATATACCACTACTTTAGCGACAGAAGCCGAATGCTAGCTGGGGTTAACGCAGGGGTAGTGTGCTAACCAGGCTACCGTGGCTTATGATGTCCACTTTGTTTCTTCTTTAATCGTTTAATCAGATTTCTCATTCTGACCGTTGACTTTTGTAAAGACGTTTCCTATGCAGGGAAATGTTAAATGCCTCGGATTAGCATCTTGTTAATTTATTAATGTGAACTGGAGTATTGTTACACCTTTTTCTTTTCTTCATTATTTTTTTTAATGGGATGTACTGTGCTGTCCTGAAACATGCCTGAAGGAGTCAACATCAGCATGTTGGAGATCAGTAGAATGTAACTTTGGCTAGAATTTTGGCAATAAATTCTAAATTCAATGTGTGGTTTCTTATTTCTGACATGCTAGAAACCTTTTAGTGCTTTGCTTTATTTGTGTGTATATATTAGCCGAGTAGAGCAGTAATATTATGCAGTTATGTTTTTCCTGGTTGTTTTAAACGTTCCCAATTAAGTTAACTTAACCTAACTAAAATAGAGCAACAAGACAAAATTAGAAAGACAGCAATGGTGATCTCAATCATCAGCAAATGTCATTGTTTTTGGACTATTTCTGATAAATAGATTAATATTTAAGGAAACAGATTCCCTCTGTTTAGAAATGTCACGTGATGCTTCAACCAATCACATGCAGAAGATAATTAACTAGTTAACGGGTTTAACTCAATCATATCGCAGGTCAAGCTGGGTTTAACTGACAAAGTATTCGGGTTTTTTTATTATTATTGTTAATGGCTTTTAAAACTAAAATCCAATGTTTGGGGGGAAAGTATACTCAAATAGTTATGTAGTTTATACACAATGAATAGTTTTTTTCGTTTTTAAATAAAAGCAATTTAAACAGAGTAAGTCAATGCTAGCGGATGCGGTAAGGAGTCATGAGAGTGTCGATTCAGCGACTCGATTCTTTAACGTTTAGGAGTTTAATCCAAAGCTTTGAGTCGACTCTTAAGTGATTCGCCACACATGCTGTAAATCCAGAAACTGGTCGAGTCTGAACGTTTCTTCCACTTTGGAGAAATCAGAGAACAAAGAAAAGTGCAGTGGAAACATCCAACAAACAACCAAAAAACTACGACCAATAATCAGCCATTTAAAAGCCTCAAAGAAGCTGAAGAGTCAGGTAAAGCTTTATATCTTCACGCTAGCCAGTAAACTGATTTTAGATCATTGCTGTGTATTACATTGCTCTATATTGTTCAGTTTAACAATTGAAAAATCTGACATTAGATAGCTGTAACTAAGGGCCTGCATGTTCGGTGTGTGAGTCAAATGTTTCATTCGACTCACGATATCGGAGTCGACTCCTGGAGCCGTAAGTTTAACAAACTGACATTCTAATTGAAATTTCCAGCGGCTCGTACCCGTGCGCGTGACCAGTGTTTATTTACTGAAAACTCTGGAATTGTCCTTGGTGAGTTTTTAATGTTGTTCAAAGATATATTTTTAATGCTCACATTTAGTTTATTTCTTATAGTTTTATTTAATGTATCTGGTTTTTTTTTTTTGGGGGGGGGGGTTGAGCGTTTAAAAATGCTAATAATTAGCATAGCTTTTTGAACAAAATTTGAATGTGACTTACTTTCAGCTAATTTTAGCTAGCTAACTGCTCTGTATTCAGAAAGCTGAAGAGAAATTGAGTTTCCATTGAGTCACTTGTTATTGGAAGAAAATATATTTGACATCCATTTGATTGAACGGTAACACCCTCAACTCCATGTCAATGATCTCCAATAACGATGAGACGGCCTACCTAGAGGAGATTAAAAACCTGGAGACATGGTGCCAGGTCAACAATCTCCTCCTGAACATCAGCAAGACTAAGGAGCTGATAGTGGACTTTAGCACAAAGCAGGAGAGGAATTACCAGCCCCTCACCATCAACGGGACCCCAGTGGAGAGAGTGGACAGTTTCCGGTACCTAGGTGTCTACATCACGCAGGACCTGCCATGGTCCTGTCACGTTAACACCCTGGTGAAGAAGGCCCGGCAGCGTCTATCATCTCAGACGCCTGAAGGACTTTAAACTGCCCTCAAAGGTGCTAAAGACATTCTACACCTGCACCATTGAGAGCATCCTGATGGGAAGTATCACTGCCTGGTTCGGGAACAGCACCAAACAGGACAGGCAAGCTCTCCAGAGGGTGGTGTGATCAGCCGAGCGTACCATCCGCACCGAGCTTCCTGACCTGGACACCATATACAGCAAGCGGTGCTGGACCAAAGCCAGGAAGATTATGAAGGACCTCAGCCATCCCAACAATGGACTCTTCTCTCTGTTGAGGTCAGGGAAACGTTTCCATTCCTTGAAGGCGAACACAGAGAGGATGAGGAGGAGCTTCTTCCCGCAGGCCATTCGGGCCCTCAACCAGTACACCTAGGATCTGGACTCTCTGGTCTTACCCCCACACAACATAACATAACATTCTACCTCAGCTGATTGTTGCACATGCTAATATTGCACTACTCTGTACACACAATAACACTCACTGTACATCTTCTCACATTATATTTTGCCTCATATATACTTCTACAATATATTTATATATTTATCTTACATATGCACGCTGTACATACTATACTCTTTTGCAACACCATTTCAATGTTGACTTTAGCAGACCTTTTTATCTACATATATTCATATACTGTATCTTCTGTACATTATATATATTATATAATATATTACTACATATTGTACTATATATATATATATATATATATACACATTTTCTTTTACACATTTTTCTGTTACACATTTTCTTTCTTACTCTTTCCTCTTTCATGTAAGACAGTCGTAAAAAGTATTTCACTACATGTCGTACTGTGTATGATTTCGTATGTGACAAATAAAATTTGAATTTGATATAACAGTCGAGTATATTAAAGACATTTTTACTCTATGGATGGGCCAAAGAGCATCGAACTGCTTGCTTTAATTGGTCCAACAAGTTCAGGTTGTTCCTAAGTATTAATCTATGATCAGTGTGGAGCTCCTGATCCTCTAAAATGAATGATCTTTGTATTTACAGGTTGACCGGATAAAATGCCCCATGCCTTGTCCAAGTGTCGGCGTCCTTCAAGTATGTTCAGCTGGACGCCAACGGCAGGAGACGGACTTCAGGACAAAGCGAGGACATGGTGCAGAAGGAAGCGGTTTAAGTGGCAAAGGAAGACGAATACGCCGAATTTTGTTCCGGTTCAGACAGAAACGGCTTGTGTTCCTCAAGAAGAGGACTGGGAGCAAGAGATCGAAGAGTTCTCGCACAAGATGGAGGAGGAGAAGGAGGACAAGTTGAGCAGTAACACACCTTACGGTAATCTGATGCACAGAATATGTGACTTGTGTACATTATTGTCTTTTAAACCTAGGATCTGGATAAAGGTCCCAGAGGTGTCCAGGTTGCTAAGAAGAAACTTCTAGCAAATGTAGTGAGTCGGGTGTCTGATGTTTACTTCTCTAGTTTAGCACTGAAGGTACAAGGCTAATGCAGCACTTAAGAGAGGATGATAGACACCAGTTTATGAAATTCCTGCCTGAATATCAAGCTCCTCCACGGTGTGTGCTCCTGATGAAATTTGAAGGAGCATCATCTTCTGTGTGCTGATGTTTGGTGTTTTACAGGCATACAATCCCCATGACCCTTGTTACTATTCCGTGTAGACGCTGAGGAAGAGCTGAAGGTGGCGCTGTGCGAGATGAGCCTGTACTCCGTTCCCCATGCTCAAAGACCTCACCAGCATCACTACGACCCCTCCACACATCACACCCCTCCTGTCCCGTGGATCCGTCGCAGTGCCCACGTCGTGAAGGACCAGTTCGCCGCCGCGGAGGAGTAAACATGGAACACCTTCCCATGATTCCAGTGGTAAAAGAGATCAGAGGGGAGGGGGTTGTTCTTATTAGTTCTAACTATTTTAGAGATGTTTCCTTTATTTATTTTAGGTTGTTTTATGGATGTTAGTTTTGAATTTAGTGATTTAGAAAAATGTAAAAAATGAAAAATGTAGTAGGATGTGAAATATTTAAGTTCAAGCCGTTTGATTTTAGGTAGAAGTGCTTAATGCACAGGAAATAAATGAGTTTTGTCTCTGAAGGAAAGTTTTTTCTCTCACTTTGTCACAACAGGTACGTTTTTCAGTGTATCCACACACACACACACACTGTTTACAGTAATAACTAGTGTATTGCTATCCATAACTTAACCATTTAACTAGACTAGTCTAATTGGTTATACACTGGCTCCTGATGTTAAGCTTTTTCTTCGGAATCTCATCTCACACTCTGAGCTGTATCACACTGGAGAACATCCAGTCCAACCAACTGGTGAAGTTTTGCATCAGGGAGAAAAACAGTTTTTGCCGTGACCACCAGGTGTCGCTAGATCATAAAGTAATGAGGCTTATGAAGTTTGTTCTTTAGACTTCGAGAAACAAAGCAACTAAAAGATTTTAGGAGATAAAGAATTGTTTGTTATTGTCATTGCTGCGGCTTAATAGCTTTTCTTTCACATTTTTCTGAATACAAAACATCCAGAACAAAAATTCTGAAGACTAAAGATTTCATAAGTAGAAGTAAAAAGTGAAATCCCTAGCCTGTGCCACTGCAGCTATCCGTGGATAGCTTTTAATAATCGATTAGATTAGTTACTGATTTTATTTTATTTACTGAGTAATTTTATTTTATTACTATTTATTAAAAATCTGAATTTATTCTCAGAAGAGATTTAAATGGTTTGATTTTGCCCAGTGATTGTGTTAGTGTACTGACCACATGTAGCCTGTAGATGGCAGCACTAGCTTTAATAAGCTTTCATCTGCTCTAAACCCTGGTGGAAAAAAAAGCTGGTGGTTCAATATTTTCATTGCTTTTTTTATTTTTATTTTCCAAGTTGCAGAATCTAATCTAAGATCAGTTCCTGTAGACTCCACTTCCAAGATGTCTTCTATTAGTATTATTTATTTTTTTGAAAAGTTATAAATTTAATGAGAAATGATTAAATGCGAGTCGAAAGATATTTATTGAGAAAGCAGAGAGACTATTTAATACAGATTCTTGTAATAAATATAGAGAATGTTCCTGCCAAAAGCCAAAAATATTTTAAACCTTCCCTTTTTCCATCTAGAACCACATGGCCCTTTGTGATATATTTTCATTTTATATATTTATCTTAAAGCTTAGCCTCTTGTCTTGTTCCTTTTAAGACTTTATGATTAAGAGGCCAAAGAGATATTAATGATCTCAGGAGACCTTCTGCTTAAATAAATGTTAAAAAAAATAACTTCATAACTTTGGAGCTGGTTGTGAGCTTCTGCTCGGTCCTGAGTCAGTCCTGAGTCACACGGCTTGGTGTCATAATTAAATTTCACCCCTTGCTCTGTTTCCTGGGTTTCCAAAGACAAAGAGCGACTCTATTTAAAAAGAATTAGTGTGTCACAAGATGCGGGAGGGTGAGATAAATCCGTGGATGATGGCTAAAGGGAACTGGAGGATGGCACAACATTTTTAAAAGCAGATTTAGAAATATCTGGCCGGGGCAGTAACACGTCTGATGTTGCCTCATTCCTGTAAAGAACGGGTAACACACTCGGCACCGTCTGTATCTAATCAAAGGACATCCAACTAGGCCACTGTGTGTGTGTGTGTGTGTGTGTCAGCATGACTTGGACTTTGTTCTGGGTTTCAGATTTGAAGTCACATCCTTATTACAGCTCTTTTTTTCTGTATTTTTATATCTATTGGATGAAGTTGGAATCTTATAGTATGTTAACGTACATGCATAAGTATTATTGTCCTGATCCTGACTTTACCGCAATGAAGCACTTACACGATGTTGCCAAAGGTTTTGGGACGTCTGCCTTTACCTGCACATGAATGTAATATGGAGTTGTCCTGTCTTTTACAGCTATAACAGCTTCAGCTCTTCTGGGGAGGCTTTCCACAAGGTTTAGGAGTGTGTTTATGGGAATTTTTGACCGTTCCTCTAGAAGCACATTTGTGAGGTCAGGCACTGATGTTGGACGAGAAGGTCTGGCTCACAGTCTCCACTCTGTCTTGTTATGAACCTGAAGCATTAAGAGTTGCACCAAAACTGTGTCCCAAAAATTTTGGCAACAACATAGTATATGTATTGACGCTTGGCAAACATTCTCGCTCAGTTTCATGTCATACCCAATAAAATCTGAAAAAATACATGACGTATTCCGAGGTGTCTCTATGACTGACAGGGGAGAGACAGCATGCTCCTCCCACCAGGCAGCATGGTCAGGTCTGCTCTCTTGGACTCTCCTAGCCTGATCTTCTGATCTCAGCATGATATTGTGGTGCTGCTTAAATAAACAGCCGTTCTTCTTCCACTCAGAGCAGGAACATCACTACATCTTGCAGGACAGATGGTTCTCCAGGACCAGCGTTTGAGAACCTGTGCAGTTATTCTGCACAAACTTCTGCATTGAACCTTTATTACTTCCCTCAGGACAAAGGAGCCATTCACACAAAATGGGAAGATGAAGCCTTTATTGCTTACTCAGAAATGCACAGTGCTGCTTTTCTTCTGAAGTACAGTATAAATGTCTCGTTATGAATATGTAATTATGAGAGATTATTTAAATGTCATTATTTTAGGTTAAGCTCTGTACTGTGAGGATATTCTGCATGTCATTGTGTGCTAGTCTTCTGTCTGTATTGTTCTGTTGTGTCGGCGGGGTTCTCTGTCAGACTGCACTTCCTCTGCAGACTCACTAGGGGGCGTTCTGTCTCTGTGTCTCATCCTCTCCGGGGCTCGGCTGTTGAGATTCAGAGCTTGTCTGTGTGCAGTTGGTCATGATGTCTCTCTCACACACACACACACACACACACACACCTACACCTCCCTGTCTGGGTCAAGGTGCTGAATAATGAAACCTCTTCTGACTGGGCAGAGAGAGAGAGAAAGACAGAGAGAGAGAGAGAGGGATGGTTTGATGGTAATTAAGGTGATAACAGTAATATGGAGCTGTATGTCTGCATGCATCCATGTCAGTGTATCTGCAGTGCTGGTTAATGCATAGAGGAGTGTGTGTGTGTGTGTGTGTGCACGCGTGTCTCAGATCTGGTTTTGATCGCTAGGCCCAACGCCACATCCTCATTCTTAGCATTACTAAGAGCTCTGATAAAGACGTTCCCTCCTACACACACATACACACACAGCCTGCATTTCAGAGGTGTGTGTGTGAGAGAGAGAGAGAGAGAGAGAGATGGATGTATTAGAATAGTTCCTGTATTCGATTTAGCTTCCCTTTCTAGACAACTTTTAGAGGTTTCATTGGAAGTCTTTTTGAAATAGACCTGATTTGTGTGTGTGTGTTTGTGTGTGAGTTGACACACTTTCTCTGCCAGCGTAGCATCCTCCCAAAATCCAGGCCAAGCACGAGAGAGCAAGGTCACCTCTTTGTAACGCTGCGCTCAGAGGAGTGGGTGACCTCCTTCACTCCCAGCAAAATTAATCTGACACACACACACACACACACAGAGGGGACTGGAACATCGTTTCACACTTTTCACTTGATACAAATTGGAGTGCATCAGAATCAGCAATGTCAGATTGTTGTGTTTGTGTACATAATCATGTAAACAGATTATGTACAGGTCCAGATCTCACCCTTGCACTCGTCACTACTCGTCTTTTATTCCTTCGCTCTATTCACTGAGTGTGATCGATGAGCCGAGCTTCAAGGGTTAACCGAGTTTTTTCATGTTTCTTTATATGGATGATCTAGCACACATCTTCATTTACTTACTTGTCTTTTTTTTCTCTGATGTCTGATCCATCACGTCTCCATGGGGTCACTGTGCTCAAATTAGGGCTGAATGATACAATCACAACATATAGGTTTGCTACATTTCCCCCAGTGCAGTAGTTCTATGATGGCATGTGACACGCTGATCAGATTTTCATTGGCTGTCTGTTGCTAAGCAACTAAACGTAACATTCTAATACAGCAAAAGAAGTTTTTTTGCTCCAGTTACACGATATTGCCAAAAGTTTTGGGACATCTGCCTTTCCATGCACATGAATGTCCTTTACAGCTATAACAGCTTCAACTCTTCTGGGGAGGCTTTCCACAAGGTTTAGGAGTGTGTTTATGGGAATTTTTGACCGTTCCTCTAGAAGCACATTTGTGAGGTCAGGCACTGATGTTGGACGAGAAGGTCTGTCTCACAGTCTCCACTCTAATTCATCACAAAGGTGTTCTATGGGGTTGAGATCAGGACTCTGTGCAGGCCAGTCAAGTTCCTCCACACCAAACTCACTCATCCATGTCTTTATGGACCTTGCTTTGGTCACTGGTGTGCAGTCATGTTGGAACAGGAAGGGGTCATCCCCAAACTGTTCCCACAAAGAGCATGAAATTGTCCAAAATGTCTTGGTATGAAGCTGAAGCATTAAGAGTTCCTTTCACTGGAACTAAGAGGCCGAGTCCAACCCCTGAAAAACAACACCTGAACTCAATGATTTGGAGGGGTGTCCCAAAACTTTTGGCAATATCGTGTGTTTTCCGACTTACACCTGAACGTGTGTCACAATACACAACCCATACCCAAGTCTCCATGTCGATCTACCTTTGTTACCATGACAACCAACACATCTGATTACAGTCTGAACAAAATCTCAGAAATCAGATCAGTTTTATGAATTATTTTATTTTATTTTTTCCTGTTGTCATGTGAACACTTTGGCGTCTGGACCGATTTCAGCTCCTGATCTGCGAATAACGGTGAAAAACATGTTTTTTTGTCGAGGCTGAGCACTGAAGTCTTCGTCCCTCACTGACTCAGTGAACAAATGGAATGAACTCTGCATTAACACACGGGCCTGGAATTCCAGCCCTGCTACCTCATCGCCTTCAAAATCCCCCACATTCTCCATCACATGCCAACACACCCGGCAGCTGGGAACCTTCTAGAACCCGTCAGCTTCTGAACCTCGATCGGACCCTCAGAACTTCGCGGCATTGCTTACATGCCACTCATATTTCATCACGGTTCAGGAAGGTCGACATGTCACTCAGAACGCAACGTCTCCTGATCGCTAACTTTCCCCTGAAGCCTCCTAGGTCTGTTTCACAAGCCACGCTTTCAGAATGGCCAGACATCCGTGTGGAAAAACAGCAACACACTTCGTCTGTCACCCTTCACCTTTCTGCCCCGTCTGACTCTGTGTTTCAGTCTGGGGTAGGGTGATATCTGCCCCAGTCCCCAGTGAACTTTCACTGCAGTGTTTGCGCAAAGAGCAAGCTTTCTCTGAGGAGGAACAGTACTATATTTGCTGTGGAGAGAACTTCTAAGGCTATGAAGTTAAGCACACTAATCATGTGTTACTCGCTCAGCTTTATACTAGCTTTGTTAGCAGCTAGCAAGCTAAATGCTATAGCTATGTGCATTCACTACATGCACTAGCAATTCCTGCTACTTAGCTGTGGGTTATACCATGTTTTGCTAGCGTGTTTTTGTGGAAACCACATTGATCAAAATTATAGCGCAGTAACCAGTTTAGCAAAAAGATTACAACTCAAATTTTTTAAAGGTTTCAGCTGTCAGGAAGTGTAGTGGACTATACTTTGAGTGACCTCAGCTCGTCTGTGGCAGCAGGACGTCGCTAGTTCCTCACACTGCTCTAGTGTGATCTTGGTTCACTCTTCCTCCAGGCTCAGACTCTCCTTGCTAAGGATTTTCCTGAGGTTTTCAGTCAGAACCCTGTGCTGGCCATGTCATTATTTCGATCTTCTTAGCCTCGAGGAACTCTTGTTGCAGTGTGACGGGGGGATCGCGGGCCGATCGGCAGATGCTCGCAGGGAAGGAAGTGCATGTTGCTGCATGTTGCATTCACACTGCAGTGTCTCTGTATAAGAAGATCAACTCCTGCTGAAGACAACGTCCACAAACCAGGAGACGGTCAGCACGACGTGTGGACGGAGGAGAACTGGGCCGAAGTTCACTTCAGTGATGAGAGCAGGTTTCATTTATGTTCTGAGTTAAACTCGGGGGTGAAGACTGAATCTGAATCAGTGTGAGGTGGAGGAGGACGTGTCGTGGTTTCGGATGTTTTCTGCAGCAGGAGCTGGACCTCTGGCAGGTGGTGTAGTTACTGCTCACACAACACACAGTGTGTGAGAGAAAAACACACCTAACAACGGAAACCTTGAAGACATGACCTGTGTGTGTGTGTGTGTGTGAGAGCTGCAGTGTGAGGCTGTATGTAAATCTGTGAGGTGTTTGCCCAGGTGGAGTTTGTTTGAGGTTGAGTTCTTGCTGTCAGAGTGACGGAGCTGTTCATCCACTCAGGTATGTTTATTGTGGGAGTGATGAGTCACCATCTCCTCATGTCTTCTCTCTCTCTCTCTGTGTCTGTCTCTCTCTCTCTCTCTCTCTCTCTCTCTCTCTCTCTCTCTCTCTGTGTGTGTGTCTCTCTCTCTCTCTGTGTCTGTCTGTCTCTCTCTCTCTCTCTCTCTCTCTCTCTGTGTCTGTCTCTCTCTCTCTGTGTGTGTCTCTCTCTCTCTGTGTCTGTCTCTCTCTCTCTCTCTCTCTCTCTCTTTGTTTGTCTGTCTCTCTCGCTCTGTGTCTCTCTCCCCGGCGCTCTGCACAGACGTGTCCTATAAAGCAGGCTACTTTAGAGGTTACGACCCTTTTTCCAGCACTGACTCCTCCAGACTGTACTGCTGACCAGACGCTGACCCACTTTCTACATTTACACACAAAGAGCTTTTGTTTGGCTCGGCTCATAAACCACTGCTTTGAAAAAATATATAAATTTATTAATTAATTTGTTTTTACTCTGCAGCATTTTGCAAACCTGGCAGCGAGGATATGACAGAAATGTCATGCTGTCCAAATTCTTTTAATATGATCATGATACTTTTTTAAGATTTAAGAGTTTTTTTTCTCTCTCAATTTTTTCAGGTCGTTATCAACTGCTTTTAATTAGTTTAATTAGTAAATAATTAATTAATTTATTAATAAATGTGTGTGTATATATATTTATTTAACTACTTGCACCTATATTTTTATATTCTTATATTTATTTTTTATTTATATTTTTATTTACACCTATATTTTCATATTTTAATTTATTTTTGCTTATCTATATCTTATTTTACTTTATTTTCTATTTTCTATTTTTATACTTTTAAGATACTCTGGTTTTATTTTTATCTTTATTTTTTATGGATCTCTTTCTAACATACTTTTTATAAATGTTTACATGCCGGACAGTCGTGAAAAAAAAACATTTCACTGCATGTCGTACTGTGTATGTAAATATACAGGGGTTGGACAATGAAACTGAAACACTGGCCAATTTAGTGTTGGAGGTTTCATGGCTAAATTTGACCAGCCTGGTGGCCAATCTTCATTGATTGCACATTCCACCAGTAAGAGCAGAGTGTGAAGGTTTAATTAGCAGAGTAATAGCACAGTTTTGCTTAAAATATTGCAATGCACACAACATTATGGGAGACATATCAGAGTTCAAAAGAGGACAAATTGTTGGTGCACGTCTCGCTGGCGCATCTGTGACTAAGACAGCAAGACTTTGTGATGTATCAAGAGCCACGGTATCCAGGGTAATGTCAGCATACCACCAAGAAGGACGGACCACATCCAACAGGAGTAACTGTGGACGCAAGAGGAAGCTGTCTGAAAGGGATGTCCGGGTGCTAACCCGGATTGTATCCAAAAAACATAAAACCACAGCTGCCCAACTCACTGCAGAATTAAATGTGCACCTCAACTCTCCTGTTTCCACCAAAACTGTCCGTTGGGAGCTCCACAGGGTCAATGTACATGGCCGGGCTGCTATAGCCAAACCTTTGGTCACTTGTGCCAATGCCAAACGTTGGTTTCAATGGTGCCAGCAGCGAAAATCTTGGGCTGTGGACAATGTGAAACATGTATTATTCTCTGATGAGTCCACCTTCACTGTCTTTCCCACATCCAGGAGAGTTACGGTGTGGAGAAGCCCCAAAGAAGCGTACCACCCAGACTGTTACATGCCCAGAGTGAAGCATGGGGGTGGATCAGTGATGGTTTGGGCTGCAATATCATGGTATTCCCTAGGCCCAATACTTGTGCTAGATGGGCGTGTCACTGCCAAGGACTACCGAACCATTCTAGAGGACCATGTGCACCCAGTGGTTCAAACATTGTATCCTGAAGGCGGTGCCGTGTATCAGGATGATAATGCACCAATACACACAGCAAGACTGGTGACAGAGTGGTTTGATGAAGATGAAGTGAAGTTGAACATCTCCCATGGCCTGCACAGTCACCAGATCTAAATATTATTGAACTTTGGGGTGTTTTGGAGGAGCAAGTCAGGAAACGTTTTCCTCCACCAGCATCACGTAGTGACCTGGCCACTATTCTGCAAGAAGAATGGCTCAAAATCCCTCTGGCCACTGTGCAGGACTTGTATCTGTCATTCCCAAGACGAATTGATTCTGTATTGGCCGCAAAAGGAGGCCCTACACCATACTAATGAATTATTGTGGTCTAAAACCAGGCGTTTCAGTTTCATTGTCCAACCCCTGTATGTGACAAATAAAATTTGAATTTGAATATAATCCGTAATTAATGATTTTATACCTGAGCCGAGTCCCACGTCAGCCGAGATGCTCACCTTACTGTTTTATTTCATTCATTCTGTATTTGTGTGTGTGTGTGTGTGTGTGTGTGACAGGAGCATTTTCACTGCTGCACCATATTAAAACTAGTATTAAAGGCCCTGAGTGTAGATTTGTGTATCTCGTGCATCTGCCTCAGTGTTTTGGTCTGATCTGCAGCGGCATGTCACTTTCCCGCCAAACGTCGTCCAATCTCATCTCTGACCCCAGCGTCAGATTAAAGCAGCAGCTCCAGCGGTACACGTAGCCCAGCCGTCAAGACGGAGAAATGAAGCGCAGATCTGTCGCTTCTGCAGTGGATTAATTGGGACTTGTGAGTCTGTAAATACGCCCGGAGGTCTGATGAGTCACGCTCAATCCACTGGTCACACACTTACACACACACACACACACACACACACACACAGAGAGAGAACAGGTAAGTGTGTGTGTGTGTGTGTGTGTTTGTGTGTGAGAGAGAGAGAGTATTGTAGATGGTTGTATTCACCTTTTGTAGAAAAAGAGGCCTCTTTTATGGAGCCTTTTATGCTTTTCTTTCTTTTTTTTCCCTTGTTTAACACCCATGATGCCCCGGGGCAGGCGTCACTCTTCAGCCAGCACTTGCCTGTTGGCAGGTATCAGATATCTCCCACCCCTCAGGGGTTTGTACACCATCACTCTGACTCATGCAAACACTTTAATACAGATAATGAATCATTGAATATCGAACTTCTTTCTAACAAAGCTCCGTGTCGCCTTTAACCAGATATTACATTCTCGCTTCATCTGAATTTATTTATTTTCTATTAAAAAAGCTCTGGACTAAGTGACAAGCTGGATGATGGATATCCAGGATAACGTTTCTCACGACAGGAGTGCTTGGAGCGTCTCCAGAACATTTACACGGGAGAAGCGAGCTGGAACCTGCCGAGTGTCTCTCTCTCTCTCTCTCTCTCTCTCTTGCGCAGGAAAGCGGACGCTTGGCTTCACCGACACTTGTGGTGATTTGCATATCATCTTGTTTTAGCACGTCTGTCACGTATCACGTGTCACATATCACATCTGTCACACATCACGTCTGTCATCATCTTGTCTGGGTGTGTGTGTAATTTGACTTTATTCTCATCTTCATTAAGAGCTCAGTTTTATCATTTATAAACATTCCACACCTTCCACATTCCCTGAAACCTTCTCAGGATATGAGCAGCACTTCACAGGGATACCACCTCCTGCGGGAATCTCCGGCGTTCCCAGCCGCTCGGGATGAGTCGCTCCTCGGCCCGCTTTCTCCTGATTCCGTAGGAAATCAGCTGGAAAACATTAAAGCATTAAATCTTTCACGTGCAGTGTTCACTGTAAGCTTTAAAAATATAAACTATATTCCAGACGCAGTGTTCGCTGTAACCACTGTAGAAAAAATATATTTAAAATATAAACTCGCTTCTAAATACTGAAATAAACATAATGAATTATCCTGTCCAATTTTTCTACTCTAAATCACAAATTAATAATGAGATGAAGAAAAACTATTTTGTGCCAATGACCCACTTTAACTTTTTTTTATTTTATTTATTTATTTTATTGAATATTTCTTTTTTATTTTTAAAATCGCTTACATTGTGACAAAAATATTACACAACAAAGAATATTGTAAAAAATTCTGTTCAATTAAATGAATCTTAAATACATTAAAATATTAAGATATTAATTTTATCTATTAAAAAATATAATTGTTAATTGTAGTTTTGTTTTAACCATACATTTACTTTTTAATATGATAGTAATAAAAATAAAAAAAAATTCAACTAGCATTTAATTTTGTTGTATAACATTTTAGAAAGATTTTTTGTATTTTTTTTTTTTGTTTTATAAACAATTATTTTTTTTAATAAAAAATGATTTTGAATTTTTTTACATTTCAGATATAATGTTTAACTTTACTGTTTTTCTTACACATGGACCTTACTTTTTTTAAATTATTATTTTTTTTATTAAAGTGATTATTTATAGATGTGTACAATGTGTTGTTTAAAGTGAAAAAGAAAAGTCGGTCTGAGGAATGTGGGTGTGTGTGAAATCGTGTGTGTGTTAGAAGGAAAGAGTTAAGCTGCAGTCTGATTGGAGATCCACACACACTCTTTCATCTGAATGAGGAAGGCTGTGTGGAGGAGAAGTGGAGAACAGGAAACTCCCACTCTCAGATGCCGCCTTTATTTATTTATTAATCTTTTTTTTTTCCATTTTTGGAAGCTGTAATTTAGGACTGAATCATTTTCTTCCATTGTGAGTTTTTAAGTGTCATCTTACGCGAATGCAGAAACGGAAAAGTAAATGATTCTTTCGCTGCGTGATTCATGAGGCATAAGAAATGTCCTATCAGATTTTTTTTCTAAAAAGGGAAAAGTCTTTTCTGATTATTTTCCTGTCCTGAAAACTAATTTCCAGCTTTACCTTTGACACTGGAGACTCCTTCCAACATCTCCCTAAAGACAGCTCTACCACACCGACGATGATTTAAATACGAGCCGTTACTGTGGAAACGGTAACGCATCGACGACACCACACTCGTTAAAATAAACCCGCTCTTCTGTTCCGGAGAATTAATCAACACCTGATATCAACAGACATAAAGCAGCTCGTTCTCCACAGATTGTAGACGTGTCATTACTGAGCGTGGCTCGTATGTTATGCTGATACAAAGTATTGGCACCCCCTTTACCGCCTTCGCTGGCACACCAGAAGTGATTTGGGTGATGTGTGTGTGTGTGTACACCTACAAAGTGTTCTAAAAGTAGACAGACCTCTGTGTATGTTTCAGTAAAAAAAAAGTCAGATAAAATACATGTTCTTCTGAATAAAGTTTCACATCAGGATGACCAAAGTTCAGATGAAGTCTAAACTCCTACTGTATTTCCACTGTGTGTGTGTGAAGGAGGTCAAGGCGTACATGGAGATTGGACCCACATGAGAAGTCGTCGTGATGCGTGATGCCTCGAGTATGTTCCTTTCTCTCTAGGCTTTATGATGTGGTGGAGTTGTGGTGTTTGCTGACTCAGCGTAACGTCTCGTCGTCCTGCCGGCACATTCATGCCGGGAACATCCGGCTTTTGGTACAGAAATGGTGTGTGTGTGTGTGTGTGTGTGTGTGTGTGTGTGTGTGTGTGTGTGGTGTTCAAAGAGATCACTTGCTCTTTGAAAAAGACTTTTCGTTATTTAGATGACTCATCTCTTGAAAGGGGTGTGTGTGTGTGTGTGTGTGTGTGTGTGTGTGTGTGTGTGTGTGTGTGTGTGTAAAGTATTAGACCGCTCACTAATCCATTTCCTGCCTCACTCCTTAAATGTGAAAAAAAGCCCTGACAGATTAATGAGGCCCCTTTTTTGTTAACTGAAGGTGATGGAGTTTAGAGTGCAGGATATTAAAGACTTCACTAATGATCTCATTAATGGCTGGAATTTACTCTGTGCCGTTTATATCGGAACACCAACACACACCGTCAGAAGAAGTATGTGGTGATCATTTGAAATTTTATTTGAATAATTTTAGTTATCAAATGAAAAAAAACAGCTGAGGGCAGATTTATGGAAATAGTAAGAGTTTTGTTTTAATATACAAATGTGTTATTCAGCATGTGATGAGTTTGTGCTCTGTTCCCATGGGAGTGTGTGTGTGTGTCCCAGCACCGTGGGAAAGTCACCCAACTCTCCTGAGATCATCCACAACCTGTGGAAAGAGAGTGGTAGCGCTGACTGGCTGCTGAACATCTGTATATCATACACACTTATTCTTAAATAATATCAGAAATCCCAGCTCTCACATCCTGATACTGGACTTGATCTTAACACTGATTCTGTTCCTCTGACAGGGGAAGAAAATGGTCAGTGATGACCAGGAGTGACCTCTGACTCAGACTCTCAGACAGATCTCTTTTTGTTTTTGTAGCTTTTTTTTTCTTTCTTCATCGTTTTTTTTCTCTAAATAAACATTTTGATGAATATAAAACTGTAAAAATGTCTTTCAGGCAGCAGTTTGATGAAACTCCGTCTATCATGTGTCCATAATATTACACTTAAAATCATTTAAATACGTTTACACTGAAAGCTGAGACAGCAGTGAGAAACACTCAGATAAACATGAAAAGAATTTATATTTTATAAAGATATAACTCCTGATACACTTTCATATACACAGCAGGGGACTTTTAAATAAAAAATAAGACAAAAAATTATTTAAAGCTGAAAAAAATCACTTTTAGTATTGCGCGCACACACACACACACACACACACACACACACACACACACACTGGTAAGTGTTTCATGCTACAAGAATGAATGAGAAATGAATAAAATATAAAATAAATATATAGAAAATATGTTTTAAATTATGATATAAATTAGAACAACAATAAAAATAATTAAAATATAGTAATAAAAAAATAATTAATTAAAATCAATATGAGAAATTCATCTGTTTAAAATTGAATGCAAATTCTTTATATTATGATGTAAACTAATTCCTTATTATTTATTATATTTATATCAGTTATATCACATTTATATTAAATGTAGTGTGTGTGTGTGTGTGTGTGTGTGTGTGTGTTATATTGAATGCAATTCTAATCAGTGTATGAGAGACCTTTCTGTCTGAAATAAATAAACAGGGAAAAAAGAATATTGTAAAGAGACATAAGTTAAGAAAAAGATAATAAAAATAAAATGTTAATTTGTAGTAACCATATTTTATTAGTAGTTGGTAAAATGTATTGCTGTAACATTGTATGAAATAATTCATAATTGAAATAAATAAATGACACACACGTTTAAAAATTTCATTCTACAAGAAAAAAACTAAATATAAATTTAAAAATATATATAAAATAAATATATTTAAAAAAAATTTAAATTAGAATGTAAATTAGAACAACAATAATAATAATAATAATTAAAAAATAATAATAAAGAAAATTAAAAAATCATTAAAAAAGAAAATTCAAATTAAAGTGATAAAGTGATTAAACCATGCAAATGGTTTAAACTATGATGTAAACTAATTCCTTATTATTTATTAGATTTATATCAGTTATATTACATTTATATTAATGTAGTGTGTGTGTGTGGTTTTATATTGAATGTGGTTATAATCAGTGTATATGCGAGAGTCACTTTTCTCTCCGAAATAAACAAACAGGGAAAAAAAGAATATTGTAGAGACATCAGAATTAATTAATGAGTTAATTTACAAGTAACAAAAATTGTTGTGAGATTTCCCGCGCTTTCTCGTCATGTGATGTTTGTCTTGCAAGTTGTCACTCGTTAATAAAGTTCAATTTTATTCATCTCATCTCGCAAAGCACTCATAAAGCACGTTACTCGCAACCCAGAATTCCACTGTGTGTATATATATATATATTTATATATGTATGTATATATATATAATAGTAATTTGTAATTATTGATGAATAAATAAAGGTGTGTGTCCTATAGGTGTGTGTCCTGTAGGTGTGTGTCCTGGAGCAGTTTATTTATTTCTTCCAGGCCTGAGATGATTTTTCTGAACAGGCTTAAAGATGAAGTTTTATTGTTGTGTCTTGAAAAGAGAACGAATGTAACAGGACCTTTAGGACTAGTTTCAGAAGGTACTGTGATGTGAGAATGTTATATCACACACACACACACACACACACACAAGAACCATGGACACACTGTTTGATAAGAGTGTAAAGTCAGAAGTACTTCAGTGATCGCAGGCAGAATATTAACACACACCCACACACACACACACGTGTGTGTGTCCAGACGGGAGTTCACAGCCATCGCTAATAATAGCATAGTTAGCACACTCCAGTCAGGTGGATTCAAAATGTGTGAGAAATGCCTGCAAAATTGTGTGTGTGTGTGTGTCAGTCAGAGTGTCAGAGGTAAATTGTGGGGAGCATCACTGAGTGTGAGCTCTGACTCTAATTGAGGCAGAGGAAGTGTGTGTGTGTGTGTGTGTTAATATTCTGTCTGCGATCACTGAAGTACTTCTGACTTTACACTCTTATCAAACAGTGTGTCCATGGATCTCGTGTGTGTGTGTGTGTGTGTGTGTGTGTGTACCCGTTAAGCGTCTTTGTACCATCAGAGTGAAGGACACTTGAACAGAGAGCGTTGTAACGTCAGTGACATCATGGAGACATCACTCTCTGTTGCCATGGCAGCAGTGAAGTCAGCAAACTTGAGCAGGACGAGGAAGTGAGCGATGTGGCTGTGACTCCACACACAGAACTCCTGAGGGTTTAGCTCCGCGTTCAGGAAGGAAGCGCTACCTTTCACAAACGCTTCTGTAGCCTGGCTAGTCATAGCCTCCAGCTAGCTGCTAGCATGAAATCCACATGATTCAGTGTTTACATCACCTTACACTTCTGACGCTTCAAGAGTTTTAAATGTTTGGATGCACAGTTTCCCGCCTTCATGCTGTGTAAAAAAAAAGAAAATGTTTTTTGTGAATTGTATTTCCATCTTACATTCTATTATATTATTATACATTTTGCATTTCTAAATATACAGCTCTGGAAAAAAATAAGAGTGCCTCTGGAATGTCATCAAGAGGAAGATGGATGATCACAAACCATCAAGTAAAGCTGAGCTGTTTGCTTTTTTTGCAGAAAGAGTGGTATAAAGTTCCCCAACAGCAGTGTGAGAAACTGGTGGAGATCATGGAGCTAAAACCCATGCAGATCGGGGTTATTCCACCAAATACTGATCTCTTAATGTTATTTATCCAAAGCATTAACACAATCTGTTTACAGATTATTTACATTTTGTTTTATTTGAGTTATTAAAGTTCTGTAATACTGCATGATCTTGGGTTTTTTTGATGTGATGTCATTTCCTTTAAATATACACTCTAAATAACAATAGTTATATTTAGAATTTAGGAGAAATATTGTCAGCAGTTCACAAAAAATCAAACAAAACTCTTCATCTCACCAATACATGAACCTGGAAGAAAAAAACAGAAGAAACTCATTATTTTGCAGTGGGCTCTTATTTTTTTTCCAGAGCTGTATTATTGTATTTTCTTTTTTCCCTATGCACCACCACCACTATTATTATTATTATTATTATTATTATTATTATTATTATTATTATTATTATTATTATTATTATTATAGTTATTGTTTTGTTGTTGTTATTATTTTTTTCATTATTATTGTTGTTGTTTTGTTGTTATTAATTATTATTATTATTATTATTATTATTATTATTATTATTATTAGGGGACCAAGCACCAAAAAATCATTGTTTTAGTGTTAAGATTTTGATCTTTATCTATCTGTACGTTCATTTTTTAACTATTTTATTTAAGTTATAAAATAATTGCTACATACATACATATATATATATATATATGTAACTGCCTAGTTGAAGGTGTAGCTTACTGGATTTAAGAGTGAGAAAAGTGAAGGCGATATGGTGATGATGTGATGTGTCGCGATGATAATAATTTCCTCTCATCTGTAAGTGTCTCTGTCATCACGGTGTTGTTCAGTAAGCTGGTGTGTGTGTGTGTGTGTGTGTGTGTGCTGCACGGATCAGGCACAGGAGTAAAGCCCACAAAATTACTGCTTTACAGCTCCACACAATTACTTTATGACTCTGCACACTGGTAATTACAGCTGTTGGAGTGTGTGTGTGTGTGTGTGTGTGGTGTTTGGTACCGTGCCAGCTGGTGGAGACACTGAGCCCACGTACGTTTACTCTGTGTGTGTGTGTGTGTGTGTTAGCCCACTAACAAATTTTATACACGCATTATTCGATACTCAGGACCAGAGAAACCTGTTTAACTATATAACTATACATATCTATACACACACACACACACATTGTGTGTGCTGTAGTCTAATACGTTGGTTTTCGTTGGTTTCCATAGCAACAGCTCGTCCACAGGGACGTGTACAGCAGACGGTCCAGTGATTAAACAGATTATGGAAGGAGTCTCCAGTGTCAGATGTTTTCTTCATCTTCAGGACACTTCTTCTGCGGTTTCTCAGTAACATAACAAGCTGAGATTTCATTTTTGTTGTTAATAGACGGAATAAAGACACCTGAGGGAACGAGGGTTTATATCTGTTCTAACGTAAACGACGACTTGTTCCGCAGCTAGAAAGGAATAACCTGGAACCAGAAACAGGAATCACAGGGAAAAACAGGAAGTGTGTCTCAAAGCTTTAGGACCAGACCTAAATGTATGGTGTGTAGTGTGTCAGAAATAAGGGGCGGGGCTAAGATCAGAACCCACGTGGCAGTAAATGGCTTCATCTGCTGCGCGTCTGTGTAAACAAGCCGACGTGTTGAAGCCGCAGCTACATGTGGTGTTTACTGAAACATGATCCTCAGTGTGTTTACATCATAAAGACATTTTTAAACAGCACAGGAGACCTTATGAATATTAATGAAATCACAGCTTGGGAACAGCTTTTACAGGGAAAAAAGTGAGAAATTGGAAACCAGAGTGTTGTTGGGTTCTGTAACTGGAGGAGGTTCATTATAACCTGAATACTGAAGAGAGGCAGAGTTACATCACTCGATTGTTAGGACTTTATTTATTAATCCCTGAGAGAAAAATTATTATTTATAAGTTACACAAATTAGGCATAACATTATGTCCACCTGCCTAATATTGTGTTGGTCCCCCTTTTGCTGCCAAAACAGCCCTGATTCGTCGAGGCATGGACTCCACCTAGGTCCCTGAAGGTGTGCTGTGGGATCTGGCACCAAGATCTTAGCAGCAGATCCTTTAAGGACCTCCAAGGGCCTCACCGCTCAACTTACAGGACTTAAAGGATACTTTTGATAGATACTGACCACTGCAGACCGGGAACACCCCACAAGAGCTGCAGTTTTGGAGATGCTCTGATCCAGTGGTCTAGCCATCACAATTTGGCCCTTTTGGTCAAACTCAAAGCTGAAATCCTTACAATTGTCCATTTTTCCTGCTTCTAACACATCAAATTTAAGGACAAAATGTTCACTTTCTGCCTAATATATCCCACCCACTAACAGGTACCATGATGAGGAGATACTCAGTCTTATTCACATCACCTGGCACTGCTCACAGTGTTATGGCTGACCCGTGTATGGTCTAGCTGTGTTCCCTGGCAGTTTGTGAGCTGTGTATCATATGGTGGCTGAGAAGTACAAAACACAAGGACGAATCAGACAAACCAGGTAGGTACAGTCTGTGAATGGAATTCTTCCCTCTGATTGGATGAGACATCTGTCACTCAGGATATACAGGAAGTAGGAAACTGTGTATCTAAATTTATTTCTTGTCCATGTGTGGAGTTCTGCCTTCACTTATTTCGATTTTAAATCTTTTAAAGAAAATAACAAACATATATTTATCTTATAAGAAAATGGAGTTCATTCAGGTGAATGAAGGACATTCATATGGTGTGATGTTGGATATACTGATAGCGTATAAAGATTAGTTTGTGAGTAAACTATTCCAGATTAAAGGATGTAAGGAGCGCTATAAGAGCAGAGCTGTGTTCATACACACACCAATCCACTTTCTACTGCTGCAGCCTGCTGGACTTCCTGTAGATCCTGAGTGACCGATGTCTCATCCAATCAGAGGGAAGAATTCTGTTCATTAACTATACCACTTTTTTTGTTATTGTGTTTTGCGCTTCACAGCCACCGTAGTATCGTGATACTCATCATGTAGCTCCTGAGACGCTCCTGAGATTATTTTCATCATATCAACTTCTACTGTACTTCACCATACTTTATTTTTTATCTGTTTTGTGACACTGTATGTTTTATTATTCTCTCTCTCTCTCTCTCTCTCTCTCTCTCTAACACACACACACTGCAGTGGATAGAAGCTTTTTTGACAGATGAATAAAAAAGTCTGAGTTGTTGTACTTAGCCTTTAACTTCATTAACCTGGTAAAGTTCACAGGTTTGCATTGTAGCCTGGAGTGCTGTGGTGTTCGTTATGTTCTTTCTGTAATTAATTAATGGACGTTTGGTTATTTACAGTTTAAACAAATTGTTTTGTTTTTGAAGTCCAGAATAATGAGGCTTTGCTCTGTGCAGGTGAGGTTCGGTTTCCCAGCTCGAGCGAGTCACAGAACCAGTTTATCATCACGCTGACGGAGCTCGCGTTCCATCTGTACATACACACACACCACACACACACCACACACACACACACACACACACACTTCAGTTCATACAGACTGCTGTAAGTCATGTGAGCAACCAGTTACCCGGAGGGGGGGTTGGAGCAGCAGGGGCTTGGTTGGTCAAACTAGTTGCAACAAATCTATAATAAATACTGTAACTTTTAAAGTCTTTATAATGCAGAGTGTGTGTGCATGTAAGCATGCATTTGTGTGTGTATGTTGTGTGTGTGTGTGTTTGTATGTGCATGTTTGTGTGTGTGTGTGCATGTAAGCATGCGTTTGTGTGTGTGTGTGTGTGTGTGTGTCACAATACAAGTGCTCCAGTCCTGCAGGTGGAGCTGGGTTTGTGAGATGGTGTGCAGTAGGTCATCATCATGTCAGTAGCTGGTGGTATGACCTGTGGATTTGGACTGATGCTGAGAGGTGAAAAGAAGGGGGCGTGGCCAGACACGTGCAACACACCTCATACACATGACATCATCAAAGTAGAAAAAAGTAGCAAATGCTGTAGCTCTAGCTCCTAATCACTAGCCTTAGAATCGATAAGGTTTTTCTTAATTGTTTAAGTCCTCCAGCTGCACCAGTCTGTTCTGAACAAATAGACTCAGCTATTGTGTTCAACTGTTTATTTCATATTAATGAATTCTTATTGACCTTCATGGTGTCTTTAATGATGATCTGTGGAATCTCACACTTCTGGACATCAGATGATCTGATTTAATCTCATCCAGAATGTTTTCTGTGAATGACTTTAGTCCTCAGCACTGCACTGTATGACTCCGCCCACTTTACTCACAGTCCCTGCCTACGAGTGTGTGAAGGTGGAGTTAAACTGGGATTACAGAGCTTCATTTCATTCAGGCATCTATCTATCTATCTATCTATCTATCTATCTATCTATCTATCTATCTATCTATTTGTTTGTTTATTATTTGTCCTGGGTTTTTGGCTTCCCCTCTTCATCACTTCAGAGGAAAAAAACACAGTAAATAAAGTGGCATGCACTCAGTACAAGCGTTTACTTGTGACTGATGCAGCTAAGGAAAAGAATGCACTGGTGTGTGTGTGTGTGTGTGTGTGTGTTGAACAAGTCACACTGCAGGAATTTAAGCTGTGTTAAAGTGGTGTGTTAGGATCTCTGCTTGCTGCCTGAGGGAATCTCCGTCTCATGACTGGAGCAGTTGATGAACACTGTGTGTGTGTGTGTGTGTGTGTGTGTGAGAGAGAGAGAGAGAGAGAGAGAGAGAGATTCAGTTCAGTGTCCATGTGATTTCACCGTTTATTAAAGCCTTCATTCCGGTTGTATAATACACGCTGTGTGGGTTGCTATGGTAACGCCACCACATGTTACAGGTGACAGTATTTACAGTTTAGCCATATTTTTTTTCTATTTCAGCATATTAAACAGCAGACAAATAAAACGCAGCTATCAGTGAAGGTGACTGATGGGGACAGGAGGAATAAATTTGTTTACACACATACACTGTTTCAGCCAATCAGGTGCAGATATGTAAATGAGGAGGCTGAGAGCAGCTCATTAGCACAGGAGCATCGCTCCAGACTTCTGTTCACGTTTCCGTTTTATTTACACGTGTTGTGGCGACGTGGAAAGATGATGATAGATCAGACCTGTAGTGTCCACTCAAACTCCACAGCCATGACCAACTTCCATCTGTCTTATTTATAAACATTAATGCTCCTGTGTTACAAGCTGACCGTCGCTGCCTCACATTGGTCAAGTTTATTCTGCTTACATATTTTAGTTGATTTTACTTGATTCAGGTGAACTTGATCACAGGTAGCCTGTGAATGGATAACAGAAATCAGGAGATATTAATAAGCTGGGACTGAGAGTCTATAAAAGGACAAACTGCTAGTTATTAAGAGCCACAGCTGGGTCCGAGTGGCTAGTCACTTCTAATCCGATGTGTTCTGTTTGTGTTATTTAATAAACCAATCAGGCATAAAATTATGACCACTGACCAGTGAAGTGAATCAGACTGAGTATCTCCTCATCATGGCACCTGTTAGTGGGTGGGATATATTAGGCAGCAATTCAACATTTTGTCCTCAAAGTTGATGTTAGAAGCAGGAAAAATGGACAAGCGTAAGGATTTGAGCAAGTTTGACCAAAAGGGCCAAATTGATCAGAGCATCTCCAAAACTGCAGCTCTTGTGGGGTGTTCCTGGTCTGCAGAGGTCAGTATCTTGTAAGTCAAATGGAGGATCCACCTCACAACCTACAGGACTTAAAGGATCTGCTGCTAATATCTTGGTTCCAGATACAGCACCTTCTAATGGAGATCTAATGGAGACCATGCCTCGACGGGTCAGGGCTGTTTTGGACCAACACAATATTAAGCAGGTGGTCATAATGTTATGGCTGATCAGTGTAAAACACCACTGTTTGATCTGCAGTGTACATCATTAGCTTATCGTTATAGCAAGTTTTGATTTGTCTCCTGTAGGTGTGTTGATGAACCCAGGCAGCTTCTCAGGAGGTTTTTCCTGAATGAATGAATGAATTGTGGTTTATTGAGTGAGTAATAACACAGGGGTGTGTATGAGATGTCTCGCATAAACATGTCCTGCATTCACCTTTCCTTTTATCTCGGTCTCAGAGCACAGAGCTTGAAAAAGCATGGAGGAGCATGTTCTCCACAGGTGTGAAATGAATCTCAAGCTCCGATTTGAAAGGAAGCTGAAACGGCGCTTTTAAAGCAGCCTGAGTTACTTTTCTAAACCACGCTTACAGTTTAAAGCAGTGGATTAACAGAGAAACCCCGACTTAATCCAGAGCGAGAGCTATAATCCTGCCTGCTGTGTTCCTGCTGCTTCATGGTGAGGAGATGAAGCCAGACTTTATATCAGCAGAAGACGAAATCTGGAGCGTGATGTGATGTCAGTGTGTTTGGAAACATTTTGTGATCCTGAGCTCAGATCTGAGCGACAGAATCTCTCTCATACACTCAGGTCCTGCTTTAGCTTCATCTTCTGTCTGTTTGGGGTCTTTTTAAGAATCTGGAAATAATATCTTGAGCATTTGCTTTACATTCCTTCCGTGGGAGAAGAAATGAAGGGTCACGTGTTTGTAACTTCCCCTAAATCTACTGACCGGCTCGCAGGAGTAACATTATATAGCTATATCTAATGTTCTTGCTGCTGTTTTTATAAAATGCTAGCATGCATGAAATTAGCTCTAACGCTAATATCAGCTGCTTCCAGGGTGTGTAACTGGTTAAAAGTAAAACATGAAAGGGATTTTTTTTTAAAAAACGGATGTTTATTTCCTTTAACACGTGGAACTGCATCATCATCATCACCTTGATCTGTGGACACGTCCACTCCAAATCCAGAGTAAAGGTCAGAACAGGACAGTCATGTGCTCATTTTATATAGAATACACTCTGAAGAACATGTGTGTGTAATAACATGGTAATAAAATGACTTTAGATAAAGTGGTGAGATGAACGCTGCTTCCGGAGTTTGTAGCTGGTTAAAAATAAAACATGAAAATGACTATTTTTAAAAATCTGATTAGGAAACACACAGAAATGTGCAGCGTGTCGTGATCTCATGTTCATCAACAAACACAAAGTTTAAGTGTTTATAAAAACACTACAGAACATTTAGCTCAAACCCGACAGAGAGATTCACAGACGTAATAAAACACAGAAAAGTGTGTAATAACACACACATTTATTGAAAAGAGGAATAACAATGGACTCATGTGACACGCCTGTACACACACACACACACACACAAATACAAATACAGTACAGTACACACTAGCAAAGGAAGTAGGTGTAGCTGGAAGGCAGCCAATCACAGAGCTGCTTCTGTTTTGTCTTTGACAGCGAGGTGGAAAACAAGACAAAACAACCTGTTTGGTGAATAAAGTTTCTGTTTGTTTTGTCTATAAGACGTTTATAAACTCAGATATTAATGTAATAACCTCAGTAGATTAGTGCTGTGTCTCTTACACACCAGTACAGGTTCAGAGGAAGGTGCTGTCTGCCTTCTTCCTCATACATCAGCTCACAGATGCACGCAATTGGCCAGTGTCTCTGTGATTGACAGTTGAGAGAGTGTAAAGCCCCACCCTCAGTGAATGCATTAAACTGGAACTGCATCATCATCATCATCATCATCATCATCATCATCTCGAACTGTGGACTGAATAACACGTCCATGACTGACTCCAAATCCAGAGTAAAGGTCAGAACAGGACAGTCATGCGCTAACCCTATATATAATACACTCTGAGGAACATGTGTGTGTAATAACATGGTAATAAAATGACGTTAAATGAGATGGTGAGATGATGAGAAACAGGCTGCTGTCACACGTCAGATCCTCAGCTGGTGGAGCTGATGATGAAGTACTGATGATGAAGCTGTGGTGATGAAGCTCTGATGATGAAGCTGTGGTGATGAAGCTCTGATGATGAAGCTGTGGTGATGAAGCTCTGATGATGAAGCTCTGGTGAAGAAGGTCTGATGATGAAGCTCTGATGATGAAGTTCTGATGATGAGGTTCTGGTGATGAAGCTCTGATGATGAGGTTCTGATGATCATGTACTTATGGTGAAGCCCTGATGAGATGATGAAGCTCTGATGATGTTCTGATTATGAAGCTCTGAAGTTCTGAAGATGACGCTTTGATGATGAAGCTGTGGTGATGAAGCTCTGATGATGAAGCTCTGATGATGAAGCTGTGGTGATGAAGCTGTGGTGATGAAGCTCTGATGATGAAGCTGTGGTGATGAAGCTCTGATGATGAAGCTGTGGTGATGAAGCTCTGATGATGAAGCTCTGATTATGAAGCTCTGGTGAAGAAGGTCTGATGATGAAGTTCTGTTGATGAAGCTCTGATGATGAAGCTCTGATGATGAGGTTCTGGTGATGAAGCCCTGATGATGAAGCTCTGATGATGAGGTTCTGATGATCATGTACTTATGGTGAAGCCCTGATGAGATGATGAAACTCTGATGATGAAGTTCTGGTGATGAAGGTCTGATGATGTTCTGATGATGAAGCGCTGACATTCTGATGATGAAGCTCTGATGATCAAGCTCTGATGAAATGATGGAACTCTGATGATGAAGTTCTGATGATGAAGCTCTGAAGTTCTGATGAAGCTCTGATGATGATGTTCTGATGATAAAGTTCTGATGATGAAGCTCTGATGATGAAGCTGTGGTGATGAAGCTCTGATGATGACGTTCTGATGATGAAGGTCTGATGATGAAGTTCTGATGATTTTCTGATGATGAAGCTCTGAAGTTCTGATGATGTTCTGATGATGAAGGTCTGATGATGAAGTTCTGATGATTTTCTGATGATGAAGCTCTGAAGTTCTGATGATGAAGCTCTGATGATGAAGTTCTGATGATTTTCTGATGATGATGTTATGATGATGAAGCTCTGATGATGAAGCTCTGAAGTTCTGATGATGAAGTTCTGATGATGACGCTCTGAAGTTCTGATGATGAAGATCTGATGATGAAGCTCGGATGATGAAGTTCTGATGAAGCTCTGATGATGAAGTTCTGATGATGGTCTGATGATGAAGCTCTGATGATGAAGTTCTGATGATTTTCTGATGATGAAGCTCTGATGATGTTCTGATGATGATGTTCTGATGATGATGTTCTGATGATGAAGCTCTGATGATGAAGTTCTGATGATTTTTTGATGATGAAGCTCTGATGATGTTCTGATGATGATGTTCTGATGATGAAGTTCTGATGATGAAGTTCTGATGATGGTCTGATGATGAAGCTCTGAAGTTCTGATGATGAAGTTCTGATGATGGTCTGATGATGAAGCTCTGAAGTTCTGATGATGAAGTTCTGATGATGAAGCTCTGATGATGAAGTTCTGATGATGTTCTGATGATGATGTTCTGATGATGAAGTTCTGATGATGAAGCTCTGATGATGTTCTGATGATGATGTTCTGATGATGAAGTTCTGATGATGAAGCTCTGATGATGAAGTTCTGATGATGTTCTGATGATGAAGCTCTGATGATGAAGTTCTGATGATGTTCTGATGATGATGTTCTGATGATGAAGCTCTGATGATGTTCTGATGATGATGTTCTGATGATGATGTTCTGATGATGATGTTCTGATGATGAAGTTCTGATGATGTTCTGATGATGATGTTCTGATGATGAAGTTCTGATGATGAAGCTCTGATGATGTTCTGATGATGATGTTCTGATGATGAAGCTCTGATGATGAAGTTCTGATGATGTTCTGATGATGATGTTCTGATGATGAAGTTCTGATGATGAAGCTCTGATGATGAAGTTCTGATGATGTTCTGATGATGATGTTCTGATGATGAAGTTCTGATGATGAAGCTCTGATGATGTTCTGATGATGATGTTCTGATGATGAAGTTCTGATGATGAAGCTCTGATGATGAAGTTCTGATGATGTTCTGATGATGAAGCTCTGATGATGATGTTCTGATGATGATGTTCTGATGATGATGTTCTGATGATGATGTTCTGATGATGAAGCTCTGATGATGAAGCTCTGATGATGAGGTTCTGGTGATGAAGCCCTGATGATGAAGCTCTGATGATGAGGTTCTGATGATCATGTACTTATGGTGAAGCCCTGATGAGATGATGAAACTCTGATGATGAAGTTCTGGTGATGAAGGTCTGATGATGTTCTGATGATGAAGCGCTGACATTCTGATGATGAAGCTCTGATGATCAAGCTCTGATGAAATGATGGAACTCTGATGATGAAGTTCTGATGATGAAGCTCTGAAGTTCTGATGAAGCTCTGATGATGATGTTCTGATGATAAAGTTCTGATGATGAAGCTCTGATGATGAAGCTGTGGTGATGAAGCTCTGATGATGACGTTCTGATGATGAAGGTCTGATGATGAAGTTCTGATGATTTTCTGATGATGAAGCTCTGAAGTTCTGATGATGTTCTGATGATGAAGGTCTGATGATGAAGTTCTGATGATTTTCTGATGATGAAGCTCTGAAGTTCTGATGATGAAGCTCTGATGATGAAGTTCTAATGATTTTCTGATGATGATGTTATGATGATGAAGCTCTGATGATGAAGCTCTGAAGTTCTGATGATGAAGTTCTGATGATGACGCTCTGAAGTTCTGATGATGAAGATCTGATGATGAAGCTCGGATGATGAAGTTCTGATGAAGCTCTGATGATGAAGTTCTGATGATGGTCTGATGATGAAGCTCTGATGATGAAGTTCTGATGATTTTCTGATGATGAAGCTCTGATGATGTTCTGATGATGATGTTCTGATGATGATGTTCTGATGATGAAGCTCTGATGATGAAGTTCTGATGATTTTTTGATGATGAAGCTCTGATGATGTTCTGATGATGATGTTCTGATGATGAAGTTCTGATGATGAAGTTCTGATGATGGTCTGATGATGAAGCTCTGAAGTTCTGATGATGAAGTTCTGATGATGGTCTGATGATGAAGCTCTGAAGTTCTGATGATGAAGTTCTGATGATGAAGCTCTGATGATGAAGTTCTGATGATGTTCTGATGATGATGTTCTGATGATGAAGTTCTGATGATGAAGCTCTGATGATGTTCTGATGATGATGTTCTGATGATGAAGTTCTGATGATGAAGCTCTGATGATGAAGTTCTGATGATGTTCTGATGATGAAGCTCTGATGATGAAGTTCTGATGATGTTCTGATGATGATGTTCTGATGATGAAGCTCTGATGATGTTCTGATGATGATGTTCTGATGATGATGTTCTGATGATGATGTTCTGATGATGAAGTTCTGATGATGTTCTGATGATGATGTTCTGATGATGAAGTTCTGATGATGAAGCTCTGATGATGTTCTGATGATGATGTTCTGATGATGAAGCTCTGATGATGAAGTTCTGATGATGTTCTGATGATGATGTTCTGATGATGAAGTTCTGATGATGAAGCTCTGATGATGAAGTTCTGATGATGTTCTGATGATGATGTTCTGATGATGAAGTTCTGATGATGAAGCTCTGATGATGTTCTGATGATGATGTTCTGATGATGAAGTTCTGATGATGAAGCTCTGATGATGAAGTTCTGATGATGTTCTGATGATGAAGCTCTGATGATGAAGTTCTGATGATGTTCTGATGATGATGTTCTGATGATGAAGCTCTGATGATGAAGTTCTGATGATGTTCTGATGATGATGTTCTGATGATGATGTTCTGATGATGAAGTTCTGATGATGAAGCTCTGATGATGTTCTGATGATGATGTTCTGATGATGAAGCTCTGATGATGAAGTTCTGATGATGTTCTGATGATGATGTTCTGATGATGAAGTTCTGATGATGAAGCTCTGATGATGAAGTTCTGATGATGGTCTGATGATGAAGCTCTGAAGTCCTGATGATGAAGCTCTGATGATGAAGTTCCGATGATTTTCTGATGATGAAACTCTGAAGTTCTGATGATGTTCTGATGATGAAGCTCTGATGATGAAGTTCTGATGAAGATCTGATGATAAAGCTGTGATAATGAAGTTCTGATGAAGTTCTCTCCAGATGGATGTGGAATAGAAACGTGGATGTCGACTGATCAGGACTGAGCCAACAGCTGAGTCTCTGACTTTACCAACAGATTCTGCACGAAGTTCCTCTCTTGTTCCTGCAGACGTTCACGCAGGAACACGTTCACGATACTGAGCTGTGAAATATCCATCAGTGTTTAGTTCAAACAGGAAGTAGGTTAAAGGCTTTATTTTTGAATCTGGAGGAATCTCTGTATTATTCTCACGTCCATCCTCCCACTCGTCCGTTCTCACCTTCCACGTTTATTCCTGGACGCTGCAGTCCGATTGTTAATGTCACATTTACATTCAATTTAAATACAACAGCTGAATCGAGAACAGAGCATCCTCTCACACACACACACACACACACACACACACACACACACACAGTCTCGTTAGAAATTTCAGCTTCCAAAATGTAATGTAATGTAATGTAATGTTTAATCGTGGCTGAGGAACAGAGACAGAAACAGAGCTGCCGCTGAGTTCTGGACTCTGATTGGTGGATCAGGTGTTGAATTCTGATTGGTGGATCAGGTGTTGAATTCTGATTGGTGGATCAGGTGTTGAATTCTGATTGGTGGATCAGGTGTTGATGAATTCTCTCTAACAGCAGCTCTGACTGTAGCCCAGCTTTATATTAATGCACTCGCTCTGGAAGGAGTCTCCAGTGTCAGAGCTTTGTAACATAAGATGAAAGAAACATGAGTTTAATTAATTACTGAGTATTAGATGCTGAATAAGGCTGTGCTGTATAAATGAGACCCTGTGTGTTTTTGGGGAGTGATGGTAAAACTCGTGTGTCGCCATGGCTACGTGTGCCAGAGTTTTGTTTATACTGTACACATCAGCCTGAGATTTCTTTTTCTCTTTTAAAACGGGAAAGCAGCTCTGAGAGTTTGGAGCTTTTGTGCAGCACAGAAATGAAGTGAAGTGAAATGAAATCCCCGAGGCGAAACTCCTCCTGCACTTTAAAGCTAATAGAGTCGTTGCACGGAGCGTGATTTATTAGCACGTTATGCAACACGTCACGTTACTAAAGACCATCTCGATCGTCATAGCTCGAGGGGAGGTTCCACCCAGAACGCCCTTAAAATATCTCTCTGACGTGAGGGGAAGTGGTTTTGAACAGTGGTGTGTAGACACGCGGGAGAAACAAACACGTGACCCTTCAGAGCGCTGAGATTTATGAGAGAGATCCTTAAAAAAAACTTCAAAGCTTCGAATGCAGGCGTGTGTCAGAAGATTCCACATAAATGATCAGGCTTCTTCTGTTCCTGTGTTTTTTACCTCAGTAAAAGCTTCGTGGGTCTCAGTAACTCTGCGCAGCGGCATTTTAGCCGTACACAGTATTTTATTAGCAATTTTGTTGGAACGACTTAACGGCAGCTTGCTAAGTCATGAATCGTTCTCTAGCTAATGTTTCCAGTTGCTTAGCAACAGCACACAGCTTTAACTAAGACTATTCAATATAAATTCCACTACTTGGCTTTGATACTCAGACGTGTCTCACTCAGCTTCCCCGAGCGAGAAGACGGTCACCATCGAGGTTCATTCACATTTCATCCCTTTGGGGCACAACTGCACAAACACAGACGTATCCACCGGCATGGAGAGGAAGCGTCACGTCACAGAGGTCACTTCTTCGAGCACTGAGACACGCCCCTTTCCACTCCCTGGGTCTGCCTACATTCACGCACTGTATTAAACATCATAAACATTAAACTCAGCAGGAGGAGTTCCTTTCCACAGAGTTCAACGAATAGCTCAGTGATGGACATGATTCAGTCATACTGAGGAAGTTACTCATATTGGTGAGGATGATTCTAAAAAAAATACCACTGGTATTCAGTCTGATAGAAAAACAGAGTTGCTGCGTTCATGGTGTGTGTGTGTGTTATTAGAGAAGTAAGTGAGAGATACACACACATGTTTAATGCACTGAGCTCTGAAACGCTGTCAGTGTGTTAAGTGTCCAGTTTATTGCTGAGGTTCATTAGATATGACGGTCAGTGTGAAGTGGAGTGTGCGGCTCGGGCGGTGAAAACACACACTCCCCAGAGCCAGAGCACTGTTTACACAGCGGCCTCCGCTCTCATGTTCAGCCTGTTAGCCGCCGCGCTGGACGGTCCGAGCGCTCCCGGACACATGGCCTCCTGCGCCGTGTCGACGCGAGCGTGCCGCTCCTCACATGAAATGAGGTCACTTTTGGAAGAGGGAGCAGAAAAAAACATCACCGGGGCATGTGAATTAAACATCGGCGCCTTTTAGCAACAAAGTGTTGAAGGTTGAGAAGGTTACAGCAGGACAACGCCCGAGAAAAACCGACCACAACAAACACATCATAACCTCTCGTATTTGCACAAGAGGCCGTCGGGCGAGGTTTCCACCGATGAGTCTTTCCTCTATACCCAGCAGGTTGGGTCGGTTTTTCACTCGAGGGGCTCCTGAAGCAGTAGAGGAGTGTGCAGGGGAAAGCGGGGCAGAGAGAGAGAGAGAGAAGAAGGGAGGGGGCTGCACTCGTTCACCCCTGACTGCTTTTGTCAGTTATGTTTACTCCTCTCCACATTTTTTTCCTTCCTCCTCAGCGCCGATCGTTCCACACCCAAACGGCCCGGAGGAGGAGAGCTGGGAGTTTCTACCTGCCATGCGTGTGCAGGGCGTGTCCCAATCCATCCATGACTCATGAACCCCCATCGCTCCGTTCAGTGGAATCTCCACCGGTTAGTTCTGGGTGTGAAAAGTGTGAGGCGACTCGAAAACCTGCACTCGTTTTTATCCACGCTGTCGTTCAGGAACAGGGAAAAAACACTGTTTTCCTACATGATTCCTGTGGGCCTGGGGCAGATTAAAGCTCAGGAAGAGCATTAATCATCTTTCATATAATATAATATAATATAATATAATATAATATAATATAATATAATATAATATAATATAATATAATATAATATAATATAATATAATATAATATAATATAATATAATATAATATAATATAATATAATATGATTTTTAAATCAGTGCAGAAATCCACAATGTGCAGGATTAAAGGAAACCTACTGAACCTCAGCGTTTACTTTACACTTTTAATCTGAACTTTGGTTTAAGTTGCTGCTCAGTTCTCTGAATCAAAACACATCTCCTGACATCGATCAGATTCGTTTCAGATGCGTCTTTATTGTCAGAAAGTCGCAGAAATAATGGAGAACGAGAACAATACTCTGGTTTGTTTCGGGGTCTAAACGTCACACTCGGTCCGTCTGCTGCGTCTGATACCATTCCTGAGACGCTAAATAAATATTATTAACAATTTAAAAATGTAAAGATCAAAAAACACGTTATAAACAGGTCTGGTTCATTTCAGTGAAGTAAGTTTACGCTGCAGAAACACAGAATACGGTACTTTTAATCAGAATTCTTGCCACCAGTCACACTTTTATAACCGAAATGTATTTTTCTCAGACTTGACGTGTTGAGGAACCCTTCATGTTCCACTGGAGTGTAAATCCGAGGTGACGCACAGACCAAACATGTCACTTAGTCATCTTTATAATTCTGTACACAACCTGAGAAACTTCCAGAAATGTTTCTGTCCAGAAAAAACAGCATTGGTCTCTAACACTCCGCTCCTGTTCATCCTCCTTAAAGTAACTCCTGCTGAATTACTGTTAATGAAGAATGTGGGTTCATGTGGGGAGAGAAAAAAAAAAGCAAGAACGACGACGGCTAGGGTCTGCTTGATCTGGATCCAGTACCGGGACCAATTAGGAGCCGAGAAGCCTCGGTCATGTGATCGGTGTATGAGATTCCACATGTTTGGATGAGTCAGTGTTCCCCATTTTTCTCTCTGCACTGAGAAGAGCATGAGCCTGAGTCATCCATGATCACCACACACACACACACACACACACACACACACACACTGCCTCTCTCGTTGTCTTTCTCTCCAGAGTCCAGAGGCAGCATAGAGGAGAGACAAAGCTGGAGATCAGTCTGGTATTCCCCCATTCACATTCCCAAAATGCTCTTACACACACACACACACAGAGGCAGGGAGCAGGACAAAGGGAGACAGAGAGAGAGAGAGATGGAGAGAGCGAGAGAGGTACAGAGATACCGAGGGAGAAAAAGAAGTAAAGAGACAAAAAGGGAGAGAGAAATGAGTAAGAAAATAAGATTGCTAACATGAGGTGATGAATCATGGACTTGAGTGAGGACAACACACACACACACACACATGCAGGGGAAACATTTAACTGCTCCTCGAACATCTCCTATTACAGTCACACTCCGAATCCGGAATACCAGAATCCCCAAATCCTGCTGTTTCCTGTCGGATCACCGCTGAGCATTGCAAGAGCAATAAGGATTTTCAGGGGCATTATGACTGAGTTAGCAGAACACAGCTGCCCCTAAAAGTCCCTCACTTTTCTTGCTGCCTTTTTCATATACGTTGTCACACACACACACACACATATACACACACACACACACAACTCCTAATTCACCTTTCTGTAAATCTCCACATCACACTTTGGCTGTTTCTCACTCATGAGCTCATTGGTGAAAAAACCAACACATTCGGAGTCTCTGTGTTTTTATTTAACAGTGTGATTGATTCCTACTGGTGACATCACACCCTGCCGCTGAGTTCTGGACTCTGATTGGTGGATCAGGTGTTGATTAATTCTCTCTAACAGCAGCTCTGACTGTAGAGCAGGTTTATATTAATGCACTCGCTCTGATACCTTATCGTTTCCATAGCAACGGCTCATACACAGGGATGTGTCCAGCACACACTCCACTGAAATAAACAGGCTATTACGTGGTTGATATGGAAGGAGTCTCCAGTGTCAGAGGAGACGTTTCTCTGTAACATGATGAGCCGTGGGATTTTGTTTTGTTTTAGAGAGAGAATAAAGAGAGGCTTGTGAGAGAACGACTGTTTATAGCTGCTATAACATAACTGAGAGACGCCTCACTGTGCAACTGAAGATTTCTAGTTTCTTTAATAAATAAATTATAATCATTTATACATTGCTGCTCTGTAAGAGGAATAAACCCCTGGGGTCGTACTGTTAGAGAAAATAATCCACTTCTGTGTGATAAAAGTAACTCTGCTCTCAATCACATCACCACACATAGTGTCGATTATTTTACTGTGACAGCACACACACACACACACACACACACACTGACTGACATGAATCACATTTCAGGTCAGTAAGTCAAGTGTCATTAGACTAAAACAGCGTCCAGCTTAAATGAATTGAATTAAGAGCCAGTGAAAAGCATTAGTGTGTGTGTGTGTGTGTGTGCTGAAGTGACATATTTCAGTTCAATAAAAAGAGTTTGAGTTTGTAACACACTAGCTGCAGTGTGATGAAGAAGCAGAACACTTTATTTGTCACATCTAAATATATCTTTCTTCATATAGCACACTTTTGGAGTTTGGGGTCAGAGCACAGGGTCAGTCATGATTACAGCCCCCTGGAGCATGGGGGGGTGGTTAAGAGCCTTGTTCAGGGGCCCAATGGTGGCAGCTTGGCAGTGATGGGGCGTTAACCCTGATCAACAACCCAGAGCTTTAACCACTTGAGCTACCACCGCCCCAATAAAACTAACCAGACGTGATAAAATGTGAATAAAGCATGTGTGTTCAGGTGTGTACATGTGTGTTCAGGTGTGTACGTGTGTTCAGGTGTGTACATGTGTGTACGTGTGTGTTCAGGTGTGTACATGTGTGTTCAGGTGTGTTCAGGTGTGTACATGTGTGTTCAGGTGTGTTCAGGTGTGTACGTGTGTTCAGGTGTGTACGTGTGTTCAGGTGTGTACATGTGTGTTCAGGTGTGTACGTGTGTGTTCAGGTGTGTACGTGTGTTCAGGTGTGTTCAGGTGTGTACGTGTGTTCAGGTGTGTTCAGGTGTGTACGTGTGTTCAGGTGTGTTCAGGTGTGTACGTGTGTTCAGGTGTGTACATGTGTGTTCAGGTGTGTACGTGTGTTCAGGTGTGTACGTGTGTGTTCAGGTGTGTACATGTGTGTTCAGGTGTGTTCAGGTGTGTACATGTGTGTTCAGGTGTGTTCAGGTGTGTACGTGTGTTCAGGTGTGTACGTGTGTTCAGGTGTGTTCAGGTGTGTACGTGTGTGTTCAGGTGTGTACGTGTGTTCAGGTGTGTTCAGGTGTGTACGTGTGTTCAGGTGTGTACGTGTGTTCAGGTGTGTACATGTGTGTTCAGGTGTGTACGTGTGTTCAGGTGTGTACATGTGTGTTCAGGTGTGTACATGTGTGTTCAGGTGTGTACGTGTGTTCAGGTGTGTTCAGGTGTGTACGTGTGTTCAGGTGTGTACGTGTGTTCAGGTGTGTACGTGTGTGTTCAGGTGTGTACATGTGTGTTCAGGTGTGTACATGTGTGTTCAGGTGTGTACAGGTGTGTTCAGGTGTGTACAGGTGTGTTCAGGTGTGTGCAGGTGTGTTCATGTGTGTACAGGTGTGTTCATGTGTGTACAGGTGTGTTCAGGTGTGTTCATGTGTGTACAGGTGTGTTCATGTGTGTACAGGTGTGTACAGGTGTGTTCATGTGTGTACAGGTGTGTTCAGGTGTGTTCAGGTGTGTTCATGTGTGTACAGGTGTGTTCAGGTGTGTTCAGGTGTGTACATGTGTCAGGTGTGTACGTGTGTTCAGGTGTGTACATGTGTGTTCAGGTGTGTACATGTGTGTTCAGGTGTGTACGTGTGTTCAGGTGTGTTCAGGTGTGTACATGTGTGTTCAGGTGTGTTCAGGTGTGTACATGTGTGTTCAGGTGTGTACGTGTGTTCAGGTGTGTACGTGTGTTCAGGTGTGTATGTGTGTTCAGGTGTGTTCAGGTGTGTACGTGTGTTCAGGTGTGTTCAGGTGTGTATGTGTGTTCAGGTGTGTTCAGGAGTGTACGTGTGTTCAGGTGTGTACATGTGTGTTCAGGTGTGTTCAGGTGTGTACGTGTGTTCAGGTGTGTACATGTGTGTTCAGGTGTGTTCAGGTGTGTACATGTGTCAGGTGTGTACGTGTGTTCAGGTGCGTACGTGTGTTCAGGTGTGTTCAGGTGTGTACATGTGTGTTCAGGTGTGTTCAGGTGTGTACATGTGTGTTCAGGTGTGTACGTGTGTGTTCAGGTGTGTACGTGTGTTCAGGTGTGTTCAGGTGTGTACATGTGTGTTCAGGTGTGTACATGTGTGTTCAGGTGTGTACGTGTGTTCAGGTGTGTTCAGGTGTGTACGTGTGTTCAGGTGTGTACATGTGTGTTCAGGTGTGTACGTGTGTTCAGGTGTGTACGTGTGTGTTCAGGTGTGTACATGTGTGTTCAGGTGTGTTCAGGTGTGTACATGTGTGTTCAGGTGTGTTCAGGTGTGTACGTGTGTTCAGGTGTGTACGTGTGTTCAGGTGTGTTCAGGTGTGTACGTGTGTTCAGGTGTGTATGTGTGTTCAGGTGTGTTCAGGTGTGTATGTGTGTTCAGGTGTGTTCAGGTGTGTTCAGGTGTGTACATGTGTGTTCAGGTGTGTTCAGGTGTGTACGTGTGTACGTGTGTTCAGGTGTGTTCAGGTGTGTATGTGTGTTCAGGTGTGTTCAGGTGTGTGCAGGTGTGTTCAGGTGTGTGCAGGTGTTCATGTGTGTACAGGTGTGTGCAGGTGTGTTCAGGTGTGTGCAGGTGTTCAGGTGTGTTCAGGTGTGTTCAGGTGTGTGCAGGTGTTCAGGTGTGTACAGGTGTGTGCAGGTGTGTTCAGGTGTGTACAGGTGTGTACGTGTGTTCAGGTGTGTACGTGTGCTCAGGTGTGTTCAGGTGTGTATGTGTGTTCAGGTGTGTATGTGTGTTCAGGTGTGTACGTGTGTTCAGGTGTGTACGTGTGTGCTCCGGAACGTCTTTAATGATCCTCTGTAGAAAATTATTAGTTTAGAAAGACTGCATTAAATACAAGTTTGTAAACCATCGCATAAAACCTAACATGTGGCTAACATCCCTGACCCGCTTCACACAACACACCTGAACTGTGTCTAAATCCCCAGCAGCAGGTGCTGTGGAGACCACTGTGTTTTCTCTGGACTCGACGTCAATCGCTATGGTGCCAAAACATTTGCCATTACAGTTCGTCCTCTCTGTTAAAATATTTCTCATTTAGTGAATAAGTGCAGCCCCCCCCCCCGAAAGTGGAGGCTCCTTCCCCCCGACACTGGACACCCTTACCCCCCAAACTGGAGACTCCCTCCCCCCGACACTGGAGACTCCTCCCCCCTGACACTGGAGACTCCCTCCCCCCAACACTGGAGACTCCTCCCCCCTGACACTGGAGACTCCTCCCCCCCGACACTGGAGACTCCTCCCCCCTGACACTGGAGACTCCTCCCCCATGACACTGGAGACTCCCTCCCCCCGACACTGGAGACTCCTCCCCCCCCCGACACTGGAGACTCCTCCCCCCCCGACACTGGAGACTCCTCCCCCATGACACTGGAGACTCCCTCCCCCCGACACTGGAGACTTCTCCCCCGTGACACTGGAGACTCCTCCCCCCGACACTGGAGACTCCTCCCCCCTGACACTGGAGACTCCCTCCCCCCGACACTGGAGACTCCTCCCCCCGACACTGGAGACTCCTCCCCCCTGACACTGGAGACACCCTCCCCCCGCCACTGCAGACTCCTCCCCCCCACCCTGGATACTCCTCCCCCCTCACACTGGAGTCTCCCTCCCCCCGACACTGGAGACTCCTCCCCCCGACACTGGAGACTCCTTCCATAACGCCTCAATAAACTCAGCTCTCCTCATTCGTCATCACCTCAATC
The DNA here is from genome assembly GCF_019097595.1 of Hemibagrus wyckioides. Classification (NCBI taxonomy): domain Eukaryota; kingdom Metazoa; phylum Chordata; class Actinopteri; order Siluriformes; family Bagridae; genus Hemibagrus; species Hemibagrus wyckioides. Next base: position 33,627,871 of record NC_080720.1, read on the forward strand.
GTTACACGTCTTTCCCTTCAGATCACTGATATCAACAGATCACTGTAGCATAAGAAGATTAAACACTTCAAAATATTACCGTTGTCATGGCAACAGTAACTCCGCCTCAACTCCATCATGCCACAGCATCGTCAATTATCTTCCTATAAGAGCATGGCGTTTTATTCCTCACAACATCACAGAACCATCTTTACTTTTAATCATTATTAAAGTTATCCCTCATCAGCTGAAACAAAATCACTGTGACATTTACACACACTCACACACACGTGTAAATATACTGCACGTGTAAACAAACACACAGACCAAATAAGGAAGCAGCAGAAGCGGAGTTTATCTCACAGATTTCACTGCGACTTCACGTCACTGTATCAGACAGTATCCGATTTCCCACAATGCTCTGCTCCACGCAGCCGCGCCGTTACTGCTGGACGTCTGAAACACGCCTGTCTCACACGTTTCACCCAACTGGAGCTCTGCACTTTCACACACTTCATTTTTCTAAAACGTAAAATTCAATAAACCCAATTTTATTTATTTTCAACCAGCTTAAATTTCATCTGTTTTAAAGAATTAAATAATTTACTAAAACCTAAACATTCTGTTCATCTTCAGATTAAACACTTTAAATATCTGCTGAGAAATTCATGACACAACTTTATTAAACACAGACGTTTATTTATTTATTTATTTATTTATTTATTTATTTATTTATTTATTTATTTATTTATTTATTTTTAGCTCCCTCCTTTTTTTTACCTCCTTTTTTATTTTAGCTTGTTGCTAATAATAATTTTTCCTCCTAAACTTTTTAATTCTGTTTTTATTATTATTATTATTATTATCATTATTATTCTGTAATCTTTCTTCAACACTGCAGCAGTTTTTTCAGGACATTTATATATTTTTTCAGGACGTTTATTACTCAGGTTCTCTCACTGCACTTAATTCCTGAATCATCTACATGAAAAAAAATTCACATTTATTCATCTTTATTCTTCACTTTAAATTCTAAACTTTATAACGTTTACGTTTTGATTTGTGGAAATATTGACACTAGGAACAGCTCTGAATAAAAGAAAAATGAATTTACAAATTAAGTAAGACATTAAGTTCCATTTAGTTTTTTATATTACAAATTTATCAAATTAATTTTGTAAAACAATTATATTGTTATTTATGGGCTGATGTCATTATAAATAGTTTGTATTGTATATTATGTACATATTGGAAATATTTATTTATTTATATGTTTTTGTTGTTTAGAAATAAACAGCTTGGCAAAATCTTATTTTTTTACAATATTTAAAAAAAAAGACAATTTGCCAATATTGTATCATTAAATGATAATATTTACTATAAATAAATAATTTAGCTGTTTCTTGATTAAATAAAGCTTTGTGTAGTTTAGATAAACAGCTCGCTCCGTCAGTCATGTTAGTTTAGTTTTTAAAAACTCCTGAATCTCTCTCTCTCTCTCTCTCTCTCTCTCTCTGGTGTTTATGAATAAAGACATCAACTTTTCTCCTTTTTCTTTTTAAAGCTCTGAGCTCAATCAGTAAATGAACAACAATATTTACAGAACTGTGTGGGTTTTTTTTAGTTAAACGGCTTTACAAAACTTCAGTGACTTTAATGAAGTGGTCATCCCCCGATTATCCGATCTGACCTAAACTGACCTGATCTGAGTGTATAAGTTTATTGTTTTGTTTTTTTCCTGTTGTAATAAAATAAGAAACATGTCCGAGCTGCACTCCTTCTCTTCTCCAGCTCTGAGCTGACGCAATCCGAGAGAAACCAGCTCAGGAATCTGAAGATTGAAATAAAGCTGAATGTTTTTGGGCTTTAAAAATGTGTTAAAAATCAGGCGGTTTAACTCACAGCCTCGTGCTGATGGGAGAACTCGTGCTGAGTGTGAAAGTGCACTGAAAGAAAGTCGCAGGTCAGAAACAGAAGTGTGTGTGTGTGTGTGTGTGTGTGTGTCTTTATTTTCGACTCGTATTTTTTCTCGTCCAGGTGAAGGTCAGGCGCTGCTGAAGTTCCGCAGGTCAACAATGCGCCAGAAACTGGGACTTTGTAGGCCAGTTGATGGGGAAAGAGATTCACTCAGCTTGCCCGCAAAGCCCCAGCCTCAGACACACACACTCTACCTCTGTCTCTCTCTCTCTCTCACACACACACACACATCAGCAAACATCGTTTACAAAGGAACCAGCCGAGATCACTTTTTTGTGTATTACCTGTATCTCCGTGTGCGCGCGCTCCTTCATACGTGCTCCGGTGCGGAAACAAAAGGAAGTGGAGACGGAAATAAAATATTGTGTGAAGTTACAGCTCCTTGTGATCATCCGCCCCTCTCTGTCTCTCGCGCGCGCTCCCTCTCTCCCTCTCCCTCTCTCTCTGTCTCTCGCGCTGTGTGTCTCTCTGTCTCTGTCTGTCCCTCCATCCTTATTGGAGAGTGAATTAAGAAACAGCATCCACAGGGACCGGTTGCAACATTTCCCCCCCAAAAAAAGACAGAGAGAGAGAGAGAGAGAGAGAAAGAGAGAGTATGCACTGTCATCCATCCAGGAAAGAAAGGAAAGGAATAGGGAAGAGAAGGATCCATGTGCAGACGCTCCGGTGCGCAGTTGTCTGTTTTTGGCGTGTGCGTGTGCGCAGCGCGCGCCTTCAGACACAGCGACCTCACCCGCGCGCCGGGAATGATGATGATGATGATGATGGTGCAGGGGCGCCAGATAGGGATATATTCTACTGATTTGAATTATGCCCGTCGTATCCGGTTGCCAGGTTGCGAGCAATCCTTCATTCACCTCTGATCCATTGTGATTTAGTGAAACTGGCAGGTTGCCAGATTGGGAGCTGTCTCACGTGAGCCGGGATTTGTCAATTTTCACCTAATCACGTGTGCGGCTGCTGGCGCTTACATGGATGGGCAAGCGCTTTTTTCATGTCTCAGGGTTGCCAGATTGGGAGCCATCACATGTTAAATCAAGAATCTGGAAGTTAACGGAAAACTCGAAGAAACGACCTGAGACTCGAACGTTAACCCTCATCATTAGCCTGTGATCATCATTTAATTAAACTTTTTGATCGTTGCACTATAACTACAGTTTCCTACATTACCCACAATGCTATGCTGATGGTGTTGCAGTGAAGTTTAGCTCTCAGTTCATTTTTACCAAAAGAAAGTGATGCAGCAGTGCTTTAGTCCTTGATTCTGTTCCGCTCTCTCACTTTCTCATCAACTTTTGCACCAATAACCGACCTGGACACTGTCACCATCGGTCATCTCTCATCTTGTAGATCGCTAACTAACTGATCTGAGGATCTGCTCACACACAAGCACTTACTTCTCACAGGAGGAATGAGGATGAAGCTGAAAGGGTTAACACACTGCATTTATTCAGCTTAAACCAAATTGGTGCGGTTGCCAAATTGCGAGCAATTAAACATAATTAGACTGGAAGAAACTGACTCAGTCCTGAGAATGTTTACTGCACAACAGCGCCACACACTGGACACTCGGCATGCAGCTGGTCAAACTCACTGAACTGCTCTAGCTATTATTATTACTATTACTATTATTAGATCATTATTAGTAGTAATGTATACTGTTATGAACTCATTAGTGTTATTAATAAACTGTCATTTAAAAGCACTTGTGTTATATAATGATTAAAAATAAAAAGTTATTTACCATTATACAGTGGATAAAATAAAAGACTGTAAAAAAGTGAAAATACTGTACATACAAAAAGCCAAAATTAGATCAAAAGAACATGAAATATAAATATATAAAAAATAAAAAATATAAATAATTCAGTAAATAATTTTACAAAAAATTGAAAAAAAAAACAACAACAACAACAACATATAATTATAATGAATTAAAATATTTTTTTTAGATTATTTCGCTTTCAAGCAAAAGCACACAGTGAGCTTGCGGTCTTTGGCGACGCCTAGTGGTCGCTTTGTGTATTACACTAAATGTTGGTTATGTTAGATCATGTGTTAGATCATAAACAGAATTAAATATATTTATATGTATTTAAATCAAACAGGCTAAGTATGTCCGTGTATGTATATAATTTCCACAAATTATAAATGCTATATGCTAAATATTTTAAAATGTAATTTTCAACAAAAACGTTTAAAAATGATAAAGAGAATTCTCTCCTCCCCATCTCTCTCCCGGTTACACTGCTTTAGAAGAATCATTTCTGATTTCTAAATTTGTCCTGATGTTTATTATTGTGTGTCACGTGTGTGTGGAGGTGAAGCCCCGCCCTTGCTGTGGTTCCGGGTGGAAACGCAGCAGTGGACCAGGATTTAATAAAAAAAACCTTGCCGCCTCCATTATGAGGAAAAGCTCGAGACATTTGTCATCACGGATGATCTAGATGATTATCTCCATCACATCTCCTGCGTCTGAGGATCTTCAGTGAGTGTGTTTAATGCATAGTGTTTCTAGGAAATTAAGACTACTGATTCATGCAGACTGAACGCTGGGGCGATGACGTCACTCCGATTCCGGAAGTAACATATAAACAACGAGGCTGCAGTTGTTCTTACTGGATGAGATTTCTTGTAAAAAGATGCTTCAGTTAATGTCTAGACTTTAGACTAGTTTTTTAGATGTAAAAACAAACTGACTTCTATTTTGAGGCAGAATCTGAGTTTCAGCCTTTTAGGAGTTTGTTAGCAGCAGTGGAAAATCCCCAGAGCTTTGAAGAGTGCAGTGTGGTGTCCCACAAGGTTCTGTTTTAGGTCCAGTTTTATTTTCATTCCCCTTCATGTCCTGACACATGATAAAGTTTCTCAATCTGTTTCATCTTGATTTTTCCCTCAGGGAGGAGAGTGTGTGGGTTCACGCTTCAGCTCTGCTCTCTCTCTCTCTCTCTCTCTCTCTCTCTCTCTCTCTCGATGGTTTCTCCCACCATGAAGGCTCTGGTGGATGCCGTGTGGGTGGTGTGGAGCATTGGAGCCTCCATCTATGACTACATCCACACTAGTGCCATGGAGGAGCGCATCCACACTCTGGAGAGCGCCGTGACGCTGCATGAGAGTGTCATCGGTTTGCTGACGGCGGCCCTGGTGGCATTGGTCACTTACATACTGCTGAGGAAACACTAGAGACACATTTGAAGCTCTGGAGAAGATAAGAATCACGTGAAAGCCTGTGAAGGTGAAGATCAGCATTCCAGATGTTAGAGATGTGAGGGTTTGACGTGTTCATTGAGATGTTTAATGGATAAAAACTACAGAGTGGGCGGAGCTTTCTGAGTTTAGATCTTAATAAGTTCATGTGTTTATTATGTTTGGTGTAAAAGTGACTTGGACCATATGATCGTCTCTCTTACAAGTTGATAATCCAGCGATCTTCAGCATCCATCACGCTCATAAGTGCTTTAGAACTTTATGAACTTTGTTAGACTTTTTAAGAACAGCTCACAGTGTGTGGAGGAGTTTCCTTTCCATGTCAGGCTCTTCTTTGTCTGGAAATTCTTTAGAAATGTTTAAATTCTGGAATTTGGAACTTCTGAAAATTTCACAGTTTGAATCTTTTAACTAACTGGAATTTTTTAAAATGATTGACTTTTGGAATTTGGGACTACGGAAATTTAGAACTTCCAAAAATTGCAAATATTCAAGTTCTGACTTTGTAGCTCTTCTAGAATTGTAAATTTCTGAAATGTATAACTTCTCTCACTCTGAACTTCTGATATTCTGAAATTCAGAACTTTTGCTGTTCTGAATTTTTTAAAATTTCTAAAATCCAGAGCTTTAAATTCTGGAATTTACAGACATCTGAAATTATGAACTTGAAATTTCCACTCCACTGAAATGAACACATTGGAAAACTTGGGAGAAAGACCTGAAGCCTGAAGCTTAGTGTTCTTCTTACTTAACCTCATCTTTCTTCATTATCAAAAAATTTCCAGCAAATTCTCCAAGTTCTCAGTTTTCACAGTCCGTCTCCGGCTCATTTAGTCGAGGGCGTGGCCAGCGCTCGCTCTCGTCTCATCAAGCCGATGGAGCTTCTTCTGTGGATCTGTTTAGGGTCACTTTCACTTTCTTCATGATGGATAAAGTTCACTAGGTTCCTCCAGCTTCTCTCAAATCTCCGTACAGATCTCAGAGTTAACGTCAGCTTCATTAACGTCCTCTGGTTAAACGTCTCAGACGAGCTCTCGCTCCGTTATGACCTGAGAAGTGTGTTACGAAGTGTCCTTAACATTTATTAATGTTCATTAAACTGCTGTGTGATAAAACATGGTGTAAATAAGGAAGGGTTTTAATTTATTCTCCTAAACGCTGCTGTGAGTCGGCTGTGTGTTAAACCCATGATAAAGTGCTCTGTTAACTTAAACACTACACTGGATGGACTTTTACATATTTATAATAAAAATAAAAACTATTTCTAATGATGGTTTTGTTTTTGTTTTGATCTTTTTTTATTTTGGATCATGTGTATAAACCGATGTGGAGCATGTGCACCAAACTGTAGAGATCTTCATCACTCTTCACTTCTGTATTCTGACCACAGCTTTATAACCTCGCTTATAGACATTAAATATAACTAGAAATGGATAGAAACTACATTTTTATTTTGTTTATTATATTAATATAAATCTCCAGATATTTACATGTGGAGCTCATTAGCAGAGCTTCTGCTCTTCAATCCTGATTTTTGTCTGCAGGTTTAAAAAAAGACACGGTGGTGTTTCCTCACTAAAGAAAAAAAATATCAATCACATGATGTCACTTCCTCCCTGCTTCAGCTGAGCTTCCTCTCAGGCTTCTTTACTGAGAGTTCAGAGACTTTGGAACAGCTGCCAAAGTTCTATAAGAAATAATGTTCTTCCTCTCAGTGTGTCCAGGTCACTGTACTGAATCACACAAACAACCTCACACGATTCTTTCATGTCTCCTCCAAGGATCTTCACCAGGAGCTCATCAGCTAAACATCTTCAGCTACACTGCATGGCCAAAAGTATTGGGACACCCCTCCAAATCACTGAGTTCAGGGGTTGGGCTCGGCCCCTTAGTTCCAGTGAAAGGAACTCTTAATGCTTCAGCTTCATACCAAGACATTTTGGACAATTTCATGCTCTTTGTGGGAACAGTTTGGGGATGACCCCTTCCTGTTCCAACATGACTGCACACCAGTGACCAAAGCAAGGTCCATAAAGACATGGATGAGTGAGTTTGGTGTGGAGGAACCTGACTGTCCTGCACAGAGTCCTGACCTCAACCCCATAGAACACCTTTGGGATGAATTAGAGTGGAGACTGTGAGCCAGACCTTCTCGTCCAACATCAGTGCCTGACCTCACAAATGTGCTTCTAGAGGAACGGTCAAAAGGAGGTTCAATGCCACACTGGACTTCCCAACGCGCTACCCGCTACGCTGTCGGGCCATATAATCTAACCGGGGATTGGTGTAATAAAGGTGGGTTGGGAAGGCGTCAGACAGTGCACACACACACCACAAGGTGAGGGGGAGAGCCCTGCTTGTCACGGCAAGCTTTGGCCGTTTAAGCAGTTCCCTCACCGAGTAGGGGTCTGGCTTGATAAATAGGAAGTGGCAGTGGGCTGATTCTCAGCCTGCCACACCAGTAAATAACTTTCTATATGTTCTTTAGATTATTAAATATCACTAGCAATGACTTTAGAGGAGTGTAACTCTAATTACCAAATTACCTCTCGGCGCCTATTGCCTCCGATACCTGGCACAGATTCTATGTCCGCACGCCGAGTGAGTGAAAACCTGAGGCTTATATAACAGCGTGCACAGGTGCCGTGCATCAGCCCTAATTGCCTGTGCTGAGCACTATAAAGAGGCACACCAGTAACCGCAGATTTGCCTAAGCAGGCACTTGCGACGTTACAGTTATAGCTGTAAAGGGCAAGACAACTCCGTATTATTATTATTCTTCATGTGCATGGAAAGGCAGACATCCCAACATCTTTTGGCAATATAGTGTACTTCTCCTGTAATGGAATCTGCATCATACCTTTAGGTCTTTGAGATCCTAACCCATCCAGAACTCCAGCCCAAATTCTCAGAGTTCTCTGTGTGTCTGAGCAAATATCTGAGGTTATAACATGTTAATTAATATATCTGAGGTTTTGTTTCTAAAGGAATGAAAGTGAAAGTGTGATGGAGTGAAGGGGCGAGACAGGATTGGCTGCGGTGTGAACTTCCTCATCTTTCACACACACACACACACACACACACACACACCTACCTGTTAATCCCAGACCAACCTCCACAAATCTGCAGAGCCAAAACACCTGGCAGGAAGACCACGCTGACTTCAGCTGCAGGTCAGAGAGACTTTTCTATCAGAAATATCCTCTTTTATTGTGAAGAAGGCTTCAGTTGTATTAACATCGTCCACAGAGGACATCACACAGCCTGTAGACGGTGTAGATGTGAGCGACCTGAAGACCTAAAGATTTCCATTATGAAAGGATTTTCCAGACCAGTTTATCCATAATCATGCTTTCAATTTGTGTACATTTAAATTGTGACTTAATTTAAAGAAATATCTCATGGTTAGTACCTGATTTGCATTTTCCCTTTGAATGATGTCACAGTTTATGTTTACATGAATGTATAATGTCTGATAAATTTCAGAAAGGAGTCCACAAAAGTTCTCAAAAGTACTCTGCCTGTTATTTTTGTTTTAGATTCAACAGTCAGTTTTGTGTGACTATAAACCCTCAAGGTGTGTGACGTAGTTTTGTTAAGACACTGATGAAGCAAGGGAGTGCCTGCTGTAGGAGAGAGAGAGAGAGACAGAGAGAGAGGTTGATAATCAGTCAGCTCCTAGATAAGAAGTGGGCTACGTCAGCTGGTAGGTTTGTTATGCTAGCAGCAGATATGGAGAAGCTGAACCAGAGAAACACACACACACACACACACACGCACTCTCTTCCTCAACAAAGTGTTTATTTCTTAAACACAACTCACAAAACATCTGTGTGTCTGACCAACAAACTGCAAATAGAAGACATGTTCCCAGAATAAACCCTAAAAAACTAAAATCCATTAAATACATCAATTCATCCAGATATAGTTGGAGGATGTGCGTGTGTTTGTGTGTATGTGTGTGTGTGGTCTAGATATGGCCGGTCTGCAGCAGTGTGTATTGCGTTGTGAAGCGCTCCACACTCTCTCCACTCAGGCTCTTCATGGCCCTCCAGTGCAATTTCCCACAATTCTCAGCGTTGCCATGGATATCCAGCTCCTCTTTGATGTAATCCATCCACAGATCTACGCAAAAGAAATTACAAATTTGATCAGATCTGATTATCCTGTGTGTGTGTGTGTGTGTGTGTGTGTAAGAGAGAGAGGCTTAAAGTTACAGCTCTGACACTGGAGACTCCTTCCATAAATCTTACATAAATCTCTCCTTACTTCAATTAAATGTATTATTCTGTTTATTACCATTGGTGTGTGTTGCTATGGAAACAAGCACATTAATGTAAACCTGTGCTACAGTCAGAGCTGCTGGAAAATCAGACACGGTTCCTCTACAGTCCCGATTCTTCAGCCGGAGTCACTCACCGTCGTGGTCGGAGCCGAACTCACGCAGCGCTCGCTCGTAGTAATCTCTCAGGTGACTCATCTTCGGCTTCTCCTGAAACATCAACATGATCACACCTCCATGAAGTTCTCAACATCACGCTGTTACGCATCACATATTTCAGCAGTTCAGAGGGAAATGAGGAGATATATCTGAGGGAACTCACTGCCCCAAACACTGTAGTGTTTATTTTTTTGTACACTCACTTGTTCTTTCTCGATCTGAATCATGGTGGTGAAGAAGGTTTTGGAGAAAGGCCGGTGCTCATGCAGGCTGGAAGAGAAGGACGGACGCCACACGGGTCAGATCAGATCAGATCAGATGAGATGAACACTTTACAGCAAGGTCCTTTTAATGGACTTTATTTACTGCATTCGTTAACATTAACGTCAGGATGAATCAGCAGTGATGAAGAGTGTGTAAGGATCCAACAGTCACGAGGGGTTTCATACACGTGGGCAAACTTCACCTGGACTTCACCTGGACTGATGACTACAAATGATGTTCCGAAAGTATTCTGGAGAACATTTCTGCAGCACTACTGAATTCTAAATGTTCATTAAAGTGTTGTTCAAGTTAGTGATGAAGTGTGTGTGTGTGTGTGTGTGTGTGTGTGTGTGTGTGTACCTGGTGAAAAGTTTCCTGGCCTTTTTGTACCCTCCGGTTCTGTAGGCCCACTGCAGGTAGATTTCCTTCATCGCCGTGGAAACAGCAGGGGCCGGAGATACCAGAGCTTTCTGCAATACAAAACACAGGAAGCGGGTTTAATCCTTCGCTCCATCATTTCATTATCATTCTCATCTCATAACCTCAGGAGGAAGTGCTCAGTACTCATCAGAGTGTGTGATGTTGTATAATGTGTTTCCACCTTCACACACACTCCATATTCACAACACCGTTACACTCCACACCTCCAGGAGCAGGAGATTACCTGAAACAGAGCCTCGGTCTCAGCTGGAGACTGTGACACTGCACTCCACTCAGCCTGCAGCTTCCACAGAGACAAACTCTCCTAAAGACCAGAGAAAAGAGACAGAGAGAGAGAGAGAGAGAGAGAGAGATAGAGGAAGACAGAGAGAGAGAGAGAGAGAGAGAGAGATAGAGGAAGACAGAGAGAGACAGAGAGAGAGAGAGAGAGACAGAGAGAGAGACAGAGAGAGAGAGAGAGAGAGAATGATGGAATGATTTTTTTACAGAACCTCAGAGGGTGTGGATGTACCGTTTAACGTGAAAATGTATTTAATGCTGTGTGTTTGTTTGTTTGTTTGTTTTTTGTTACCTTCGGATTCACGAGCTTCAGCGCTTCCTGGAACAGAGGCTCCGCCTCCACACTCTCTAAACGCACCAGCGTCTGCAAGCTCAACGTCCACATCTCCACCGATTGGCTGAAGCGTTTAGCGGCTGCTACGGCGACCTGAACGGCGGCTTCTGTTTTCTCGGAGTGGATCAGGACGTCCAGCTGAGAGGAGAGAAGAGAGAAGACCACATTACTCCACGAACTGACTGCTGTCTGCATTTAATCCACAACTAACACACTATCCATGATGTTAAAATGTCCTCACTGTGATCGGTTAATCAAAACACTCTGTAATAACAATAATAATAATAAGAAGAAGAAGAAAATGAGTTCTCTGTTAAGTCACTGATTTGCCCTTCATCACTGAAACTGTAGACAGTGTTCTCACCCAGGTCCTGTAGAAAGTCTCCTGCAGCAGCAAGGCATCGTTAGCTCTCTGAAGGACACCGAGCAGCCGCTCTCTCCTCTAAGGAACACACACACACACATAGTATAGATTGGTCAGATCTTTAACCCTCAGTCCTGTGTGTTCACCAGCATGGCGTCAGCTCCGTACCTTCTCCTTCAGCTCAGCGACGTTGGTTTTCCTTTTAAATCTCTCCAAACAGAACGTCGCGTAACACGTCCACATGGGTTCTGCAGAGACGTGAACCGTTACAGATCCTCACATACAGCAGTTACAGCACCATCAATGACACACACCGGCGTTTTATTGATAAACGGATAAAAAATAAACTGCTCTGAAGGTGAAAGCAGTGACAGAGTTGTTAAAAGTGCAGCTTTCTTTTTTAATAATAATATCTCTATGTGGAGGTCAGAGAGCACCATATACGCCTACATGTCCACAAGTGATCAAAGAAACAAAGCTCTCCTGCACTACTCCAGATGACCACTTCCGTTCTCTTCTTAGAGTTTGAATGATAAAAACCTTAAAGCTCCGGAAAGGTTCATGTATGTTTTTTTTTTCTGAATTGAGACAGAGATCATGACGTCATTCAGGATGACAGCGTAGCGTGTTAACAGAGGAGGAGCTGGTGCTGTTTAGTCTCCGTGTGCTGTTACCTGTGTCGAGGTTCTTGAGTCCCTCCTCGTACACGGCGCTGCAGCGCTCCTCTCTGCTCATGATGTCAGCAGCCCGACTCTGAGCCGAGGGCAGTTCAGGAGCCCCGCCCGCATCCAGCTCCCGCCGAGCCATGAAGTCCCATGTGACAGAGTCATCTGTGTGCTGACTCTGCAGACTGAACATGGCTGTGTTAGTTTTCTTTTCACTTCTTCTCCCACTTTAATCTCATTAACTGATTAAACTCAGAGTCAGTACGTAGCTGGAGGTCTTACTCCTGGAGGATGGAGTCCTGAAGCTCCTTGGTGAAGTCGAAAATGGCAGCGATCTGCAGCAGTGAGAGCATAAACTCCGCCCCTGCACACAGCACACAGGTTAGCATACAACCCATACTGCTGCTAGTGCTAATAAAGACAGAGCAGTGCACCATACGCACCTTTAATTTTCTGCGTGGCATCTTTGTAGACGACTTCCGCCAACCTGCCGCTCAAGATCTCCGGAGAAAACTCATACTCACCCTGATCAACATATTTAATACAACATTAAAGGGGCAGTAAGCAACCATAAAAATGTAGCAGTTTAGTAGATGTGTTTCCAGATGAAATGTTGCCTCATGTCACTCGAGCTGCAGGTTCATCGACTCATATTTAATTATCAGTGAGACTGAGAAATGCGCCATCAATCTGTTACGATGAATAAAAAATTCACACCAAATCCAACTACTTTTGCATATTTTGTGCTTTCCAATCTTAAAGCAGTGGCTCATGTCATGTGACTTTTAAGCTATGGTTGCGTATGGCCACTTTAATACATGGAGAATGGAAGTATATGGAACATACAGTGTCTATTTTGGCCCGTTCCAGTTCCTCCTGCTGTTTCCGCAGTTTCTCAGCATGCATCAACTCCATCCGGAAATACTGAAAAACACACACACACACAATATACCATGAATGAACGTTTTATTTAATCCTCTGATTGGTGCTTCTAAACTTGTTAAGAAGCTGTAAAGGCCATCTCCGTCACTCACCTCCTGGTAGACCTTCTTGCTCTCCGGATGGAAGCGCAACGCTCTGAGAAACAGGTGGCGAGCGCTTTCCGACGAATTCCTGTCCTCCATCTCACACTTGGCTGCCATGATCCACAAATCTAGATCCACCATTACACAAAAAAACCCCAGAGTGAACTGCTCATCATGTTCCTGCTCATCACTAACAGGACAAACACAAAACATGACCAATCCTCACCACTACGGGGCGCTCCCAATGTCAGAACTGATAAAAGCCAGTTACACTAACACACCTCCTGTTTATCTGCAGTGGATCTACATGACATTTATTGCTCTTTAAACGTGTGGGTTTTACAGATTAATAGAATTGTTTAGAGTGATTATAGAGTGAGTAAAGGATAAAAACGTTACTGGGTTTGTCAGGGTGGACGGCCAGCATGGAGGAGAAGATCTTACTGAGCTGACCCTTCGTCCCCTAAACCATGGACAGAGAGAGAGAGAGAAAGAGAAAGAGAGAAAGGAAAAATATAGACCATTATACAACTCTACAAATATTATTTTCTCATCTCTGGTCAACATGTTTATGATGTTTATTATGAAACATCATTACTGTCCTAAATAAATACCGGTTTGGGGAAACAAAATTTAAAAAAAAGGCCGAACTTCTCACCCATTTCTTACAGAAAGCGACACGAGAGAGCCAGAGCTGGACGTCCTCCTGCAATAAGAGAATGAAAGGAGGTTCAGTGATGTTCAGTGATGTTCAGTGAGGTTTACTGTGTGTAATTGGGACAAAGGGATAAAGGGCATGAACCTGCCACTTGGACGTGGCCTTCCTGAAGACGGTGTTGATTCTCTGGATGGTGGGGAACTCAATCTCCTCTCTTTTGAAGTGGTAACCGATTCTCTGTAAAACAGGAAGGAAACGGATTTCTCCCTTATTTTATTTTATTCATTTATCTTAATTAACTCAGACCTACACTCTCTCTACAGAGAACAAAACCATTAAGACTCGGTTAGCGATAAAAAATATTTTTAAAACTATTTTTAAGAGGGAGGATTATAAAGTATTACACATTAAAAAAAAGGAAAGTTTGTTTTAGTTATTGGACATGGGCACTACGGTGTTGTAGCTAACAGGACACTCACAGATCTTCTCTTCTTGATGAGCTCCAGAACGTTTACTTCATACTGAGAGAGAAAAAGGTCACAAACCAGAGAAGTTCATTACACAGTCAGTAATAAATTAATACAGAAAAGAATAAATCTGTTAGAGCTTCACACAGTGAGCCTGATGTGGATTTCACTCATCTCTGCCATCTCAGTGACACACACTTTATTACTTTATTATTATCACTTTATTAACATCACTTTCCAACTATTACTGTTATCATGTTAATCATGTTTATGTTTAATATTTTTTCGCTAATCAACCCTCTGATTGTTCATGTCATCATAATCCGAGGTGCTTTGTGCTGCACTGACAAAACAATTTTCCTCAGGGGAGACACACTAGTCCATCTATCTGACCCCTTGTGACATCACCACAGGACAGGACACAACCTCAAGCTTCTCTCGGTTATAACACTATTCCAGCACCAGCTGACAAACAAATACCATAATCACTTGAGATATGTTAAATATTTTAGCATGGACAAGTCTAAAGTGTTCAGGTCAGGGTGGAGTTCTCCTGAAATGTGTGTGTGTTTGTGATGAATTAAAGCTCACCTGGATGTAGGTGATGTAATCATCTTTACTCTGTACGGATCTGTGGAGTTTATATTCCAGAGCTGTGGATCTTTTCAACATGGACCTGAACACAGTGTTTATTACAACATAGGATTAATGCTCTATACACTCTACACCCCCCCCTTCTCTATATATATTTTTTCTCCTGGTCAGATCACTCACTTCACTTCTTTCTTGGTGAACAGTCCGACTCTCTCCAGTTGCTCCAGCACGGGGATCCGGTCCTCGGTCCGCTGCTGCACAAAATCCGCCATTTTATATCACTCCTTATTCACAGATGGAGGCTTTAATCTAGTGTTGGTTATTATTTTGCAGTTAATCAGAAATTATTATCTCCCCTCGTCACATCGTACACACGTGGGTAATCTAAAGGAAGTTGTGTTTCGGTTCACATTCCGCAAACTTGAACGTGACTTCCGGTTCGTTCCTCTAAATCGTCCGTATTGGAACGTGTACTGAAGTAAATAGTTCCGGTGCGGTGTCCCCCTGTTTGTTTCGGTTAAATACGAAACGCAAACTATTTCAAGAGCTCTATATTTATTGATATTTGCTACTTTTTGTTTATTATTGAAATTCTATAATTTTAATAATTTCTCAAAGCATGACACCAAATTTTAGAAATGACAAAAAAAACGATTATAGGGATATACAGGTATATTTGATCATATAATTTTAAGTGAGAAACATATATTATTCACATTATATTAAAAGGCACGCTACACGCCCACTTTCAGCGCGCGAGCTTCTTGGCGGCAAATTTGCAGCGTCTACCGACCTTTATGTCACGTCAATCAAAATAATTTGAACCAATCAGAAGCTGAGAATGGCCAGGCGACCTGATGTGATTAGACGACTCAATTTTGAGTGGGCGTGTCCTAAGTGGAGCCATTTCTTACTTTTAAATAAGTCGCTCGATTATATTCGGGTGTAGGAATTTGCTGAATAATAAAAATAAAAATAAAAAAATCTCCAAACATGTATGTGTGTACATGTTGTATATTAAAATGTAAACAGTAGAAGGATCTGTTTTCTGTTTATGTCGCTATTTCTGTTTGGGTTGAATCCTAAATGACTCCTCTTAGCAAGTGACCCTACGAAGGGAGCTCGACGATGAGACCGTGATAGACTAAACAGTGCACTTTAAGGGAGGTTGAGTGTATTTGGGGTGCGGCCCGTGTATTCTTCGCGGCTTCGCTGTAGCTAACTTGCTAAACACTTTTCTGAGGGGGAACGCTAACGTTCCAGGATTAGCTAGCAAAGCCCGTAACGTCTACTTTTACCTGGGGATATTTTATACATTTTATTGTTTTTTTAATGGTGGGGGTTTACATTGTTAAACTGTCGATATATGTAGGCGATGTTTGAGTGATGATTCGTTGAAAATTAAAAAAAGAAGGAAGAAGAGGAAGAAACAATGAAAAGAATTTTAAAACTGAATTGATTTAGAAAGGAGCGCGCGACCGACAGACCGGGAGATTTTTTTATTCAGTTAGCTAGCAGGCTAGTTGAGAAACTAGCCTAGCTAGTTAGCTAGTTTTTTTTTTTTATTATTTATTATTATTATTTTACGTTAATACATCATTCATTTGGTTTGCTGTCAGGGTGTGAGTTTTTATTTTCATCCAGTATTTGTTCATCCCGATGGCGCCGCAGAAATACCCGGGTCAGGTGGTGAGCGCTGCTGCGGGCGGCAGGGCGAGTGGAGCGGTGTGTGTCTCCGCCGTCAACTCGGTGAAAAAGCCCAAAATGGAGCAGATCCAGGCCGACCACGAGCTCTTCCTGCAGGCCTTCGAGAGTGAGTCTAAACCTCTCAGATAGAGTAAAATTAAACACATTATACATACAACAACTGTTCCGTGTCCTCAGTGATGTTGGAGTAACTGCAGGCCTCTGAGAGAAAAACAATAAACAACAACTTATTAGAAAAACAACAGATAACGCTAAAAACCTGCAACACTCAAATACACCCAGAAAGACCAGTCCATCTTCTTCATCATGCTGCTGTTTCTGTCTGCTTTTCATATCGTAATATAATGAGTCACTTTATTCACCAAGTAATAACAATGTAATAACACCATAATAATTCTAATCATCGCTAATGAGAAAAATGTTTCCTAAGTAAATAAATACGTTTTTGTGGCACAATATCTCTATCTAACTCATAAAATCTGTGAGGTATAAGTTAATAAGAAGAAGAAGATCTTGTGGGAAATGTTTAATTTATTTTTCGTATCTTGGTTTTGTTAGTTGGACTGTTTGTATGATTGTTTCTTATTAATAATATTAATATTTAATAATAATAAAGATTACTGATTAAACATATTTTATTGTGGTACAATTAATAAAATATTAAATCTGCTAGTCAAATGTTTTTTTTAAATATAAAATCAAAACATCTGAGACTGACGAGGTTTTATTATTAATATGTAATAAGCATGTTATTATCACATTCTTTAGCTGTGATTATTCTCTCAGGTGTGACAGAAGACACTGCACACATCACACATCTTATTAAGAGAGAGAGAGAGAGAGATCTGAAAATATTTAAGACAGATCCAATTACATTGATCGGATATCAGAAGGGAAGTGTTTGGAATTTGGATTGGAAAGATTTATTTATTTATGGAAATCTTTACATATAAAGGTAGTGATTGTATTCTATTTATTAGCATAAGTGAACAGCTTATAAAAACGAATAATTATAAATAAAAAAACATATTTTATATTATATTTATTTCTCAGCTGTTTTGTGTATTTGTTTGTTTGTTATTTTGACGGTATCAGACCTGGTATCAGACACTGATCATGCTTTCCATCTCTAGTTGAAGCACCCTGTGGTGCTTTTTATATTATACACTTCATATATGTATATTTTATATATATATATTTAATAATTAATATATTTAATATTTGTCTTTTTTTCCTAACAGAGCCTACGCAAATCTACAGATTTCTGCGCACAAGGAACCTAATCGCTGTACGTGTACAAATCTTATTAACATATTTTGTGCTAGTACCAATCTGATAAATTGTGATATTTAATGTTTTGTTGGATCTGATGTTTTATTTTAAAAATATTTATATACATACACTAGTAGGCGGCTGATATGATACAAGGAAAAAAAATCGTATCATGATATTTTAAAACCTTTCTGCGATACACCATATGAATCATTATTGATACTGATATGTATATTATATTGTATTGTCTCGGGCCTAATCCTCTGGGGAAACTATCCATTCATGAACTTATAAAGAACACGATTGCCTCTCTGTAATATAATCCTGTAATAAAACTCTGTGTGTGTGTTCTCTTGCAGCCAATTTTGCTACACAGATGTCTTACGTTCATGTCCCACAGAAACTCTCGAACGAACGCTAACAGGTAAACAACACACTCACTGAACACACCATGATGAAAAACGAGTCACGTTCAGCTTTATTAACACTTTATATATGTTTATAACACGGTAATAAACACTTTGTGTGTGTAGAAAATCGTTTAAAGTGGACAACATGTTGGCGAAGGTGGAGAAGATGAAAGGAGAACAGGAGTCACACAAGTACAGACACACACACACACACACACACACACACACCCACAAAGCTTTACAGGTGTTTAGTTATTTGCTTTTTTTTCCCCCTCCAGTTTATCATCGCACTTGCAGCTGACCTTTACTGGATTCTTTTATAAAAACGGTGAGTGATTTAAAAACATCACACTGATGATTGATTCTGGATTCTGATTGGTCAGAAGTCGTTGATTAATATTCTATAAGAGCTGCTCTGACCGCTGTAGATAGTGTAGTTTCTATAGAACGGCTCGTAGAAACAGAGGGACGTGTATAGCAGAGGCTCCCCTGACAATGAATAGATCTAAAGAAGTGCTGATGTGAAGCTTTCTTAAAATAAGGAGATTTATGGAATATTGAAATGTTTATGGAAGGAGTCTCCAGTGTCAAGTTTTCTGACTTTTCAGGACAGAGGAAAAAAATGTAATTAGAAAGTAATTGTAATTGTTGGTGTGATTCTGTGGTGTAAGAGGAACAGAGCCTTTAGGGGTGTGCTGTTATAGGAAAATAATCAACTGCTTTTTTTTCCTACTTTGCAGATAAGCCATGTCAAAACTCCGAAAACGAGCAAAACTCAGTTTCACTTGAGGTGCTACTTGTTAAAGTCTGCCATAAAAAGCGAAAGGTGAGTGCATTATTTTTTTTTTAAATAATTTAGCGCAGCCTTGTGATTTCCATGAAATGGATCAACATTATTTATTTATTTAAAGGTGTTTTTTTTTTTTTTTTTTTTTTTTTTAAAAATGTATTAATTGTTGTTTCTGTTTTCTTGTTTATTTATTTTATTTTTTGCTTAACTGTTTTAAATGTAGTTAGTCATGAGTTTTATTGATTTAGTTAATTTCTACATTTAATTTTTATTTGTTGACTTTATTTTAAAAGTATCTTACGTGTATTTGTAGCAAATGTATATGTTTACTTCTGTAATATAATCTTTATTTATTTATTTATTTAGGCATTTACTTATTTATTTAAAGATTTATGTAGTTAATTATGTTTCACTTATTTGTTTTTTTTTAATCTATTTTACTAATTGTTTATTAATGATTTTAATTACCTTGTTATTAGTAATTTTAAAGCCTATAATTAAATATTGTTGTGGTGAAAGATTTATATCATTATTATAATAATGTTTTTTGACCTGGATAAAAATTATTATTAACCACTGTGCTCCAAACTGCCCTTTTCCTGCTCAGACTGGACTTCATGGACACTAATGTTTTCTGTATATTATTTCGTTCTCTCTCTCTCTCTCTGCAGGATGTCAGCTGCCCCATAAAGCAAGTGCCTACAGGGAAGAAGCAGGTGCCTTTGAACCCAGACGTGAAGCAGACGAAGCCGGCGTCCTTCCCCACGCTGCTCGTGTCCAGCACCGAGTTCGAGCCGAGCAACAGCCACATGGTCAAGTCCTACTCTCTGCTGTTCAGAGTGTCACGGCCTGGAAAAACACACTCCAGCACCTACGTCAATGGAGAGACAGATGAGAACATGGGTCTGCAAGCGCACACACACACACACACACACACCATGTTAAATCTTTCCATGTTCCCTCACTAACAAGACTCACCAACAGACTAAAAATATTCCAGAAATGTCTTCAGGTATGATGAGATGTTTTTGTGTGCATTACAAGCTGATTTTCATATATAAAAAGTGTTATGTAAACCAGTTAAACCAGTTATCATAGCTATGTTATAGTATTTTTAATATGGTATATAAACTCTTATTTCTCACAATTATTTGTGTGTGTAGATGTGAAGGAGGATCTGTCGAGCAGGAAAAAGAGGGGCGTGTCTCACCGTGATGATGAGGGAAACGCCACGGAGACATTTGTGGCACAGATGACCGTGTTTGATAAGAACAGGTGAGAGACCAGCACTTCGTTTGGTGTCACTCTGGATCGTTATGAAGATGCGTGTTAAATCTTTCTTCCTCTTTGTGTGTGTGTGTGTGTGTGTGTGTGTGTTGTGCTCCAGGCGACTGCAGCTGCTGGACGGTGAGTATGAAGTGTCAATGCAGCAGATAGAAGACTGCCCCGTCAGTAAGAAAAGAGCCACCTGGGAAACCATCCTGGACGGAAAGGTGTGCTTCTCACTTATTTTCAAACGTTTGTGTTTTTGTAAATGGAGTTGTTTGTTAGGAAGTGTACACTGTTTGCAAGTTCACACCAGCGAGTAATAATTTGCTTGTCTCGCTTGTATTTTGCCGCTTGTGGGCGTGGCCTGTCCATATATATTTTATTTAGTTCTGATGAGAAAAATTAGTAGCTATAGATATTAGTATATTATTATTCATTTATTATAACATTATACATTATACATGTGTGTTAATAGTTGTAAATTATTAGTTGACTACAAGGCCACTGTTACTATAGACCCTTGTGAGGGTTTTTTTTTTTGTAGACGGAGCTTAGGTGGAGGCAGAAAGATTTCCCTGACCGCTTTACAAGTGGTAGTTATCATGTTTTGTTAGTTTGTTTTTAAACAATGACTGGTCAAAATCAATTTATCTGACTGTTAGGTCATTCACTGTCCAGGACCGTGAATGTTATTTAAAAAAAATTAACTTTAACGGACAGAGCCAGATTGGCTGACTCGTACACGCTCACTCAGTGGATGGACGATGTGAAAGGATGACCTCCGGTTGAGTGACCTGACATCTACACCGAGTGCTTCCTGCAGCTGTAGATGACAAACAGTTTACTTTGTTTAGTCTCTGGTTGTTAGCTACTAGTTAGCTAACTTACACGCTAAAAAAATTGCTTTACATGAGAAATCATTTAATTTGTTCCCCATATTTCTGAGGAGGCGGGCGTGCATAAGAAATATTTAGACACGTAACCAAACCATACACCATAACAACGAAAAACAAAAGTTTCTTTAACCTTATCTGATATGAAGTGTGCGCTGCAAATGCAAGCATTTTTAATGATTGTTTCTGTCCAGTCTACTCGTTTTATTGAGTTTGATCACAGTTGTCATGGTTTTTTTTTGTCTAAAACTTCAAATTGGACTAAAACTCTGTCAATTCTGTCACACAACACAACAAGATGATATTTGTCTTCCTTGTATAGCTGGACTCTGTACTGGTTTGTACTGGCCGCCTCCAGTTTTCCCTTTGTTTTGCCTCCAGCTAGCTCTGTGACGTAATCGTGACATCGGCACAAAAAAAGGGTCTTTAGGAACGATAATATAGCATTAATAGAAACCTCAGGGACTTTCGTATTACTTTTATGTGAAAGTCACTACTATAATTATCATTTGACCCACGGTGTAAGGACGTCACGGTATAACTGAACACTTTATTTTGTAGAGGTTGCCTCCGTTTGAAACTTTCTCTCAGGGACCGACTCTACAGTTCACACTACGCTGGACCGGTGACCCCAACGACCCCTCGACGGCTCCTGTAGCTAAACCACTCTCCACACGCAACTCGGACACCAGTGGCCCCGAAATTCGCACGCCCACCCTCAGATCTGCCCCAGCGGGTAAAGTACAAATTGACACTAGAAATACTTGTAAAAATGTGTTTAAAGCTTTTTACATAGCAGAAGTTATGCTTATCAGTAGTGAAAGACTCGGTGAACAGCAGCAGCAGTAGTACAGGCGGAGGTGGAGGTGGAGGTGGCGGAGGAGGCGGAGTTCAGACCAGGAGGGAGCAGACCGTCTCTGAGCCCAGGCAAAAACTCCGCATTTTCTATCAGGTGTGTCATTTGTGGTCTTGGCACAGTGACAGTTTAGAAACATATTGAAATAAGACATTAAATAAATGTGGGTATTAATTTTTTTCTTTCTTTGTTTCTGGAAGTTTCTGTACAACAATAACACTCGACAACAGACAGAGGCCCGTGATGACCTGCACTGTCCCTGGTGTACGCTGAACTGCCAGAAACTCTACAGCCTCCTCAAACACCTCAAACTCTCACATAGCCGCTTCATCTTCAACTATGTGGTGAGTCCAGGCTTCCTTCAGGACTCAAATCCCTTTTTGGGATTTTTATGTTGAAGTAAACAGAGTCAGTGAGCTAGCTATCAGTCCATGGTTACCATGACAACCGGGCATCTCTCCAAGCCCTGTTCAGACAGGATTAGATTTCCTTGGGGAAGTGGATAATGTGACATTTTTTAATTAGTTAGTTTGTTTGTTTATTTACTTATTTTTCACCATCTGGATATTCAGAAGCATTCACTTTTTTATAATGAAACATAATCATGAAATATACCCGGTTTTTAAAAAGGGAAGGATTTTAGGGAACATTACTTGGATTCCTAGTACAGGTATAGAATACGTGTATGGTATAGTCGTGATCTGCTAGTGCTTAAGCTTGGCAACACACTCTAGAAGAAGTGGATATACTAAAGGTCAGGAAAATTAGTGTGTGTTAAAATCTAGTACATGGTGAAGACACCTATATGTGTGATTCATACACGTCACTTAACCCATATGAATATATCCGAATTACTACAAATATTTGGAATTTCCGGAAAACCTGTCATGTTCAAATAGTATCTAAGTACACCGATGAGGCATAACATTATGACCACCTGCCCAATATTGTGTTGATCCCCTAGACCCGTCGAGGCATGGACCCCACTAGATCCCTGAAGGTGTGCTGTGGTATCTGACACCAAGATGTTAGCAGCAGATCCTTTAAGTCCTGTAAGTTGTGAGGTGGGGCCTCCATGGGACTTAAAGGACTTACAGGACTTAAATGATACTTTTGATAGATACTGACCACTGCAGACCGGGAACACCCCACAAGGGCTGCAGTTTTGGAGATGCTCTGATCCAGTGGTCTAGCCATCACAATTTGGCCCTTCGTCAAACTCGCTCAAATCCTTACGCTCGTCCATTTTTCCTGCTTCTAACATCAACTTTGAGGACAAAATGGTCACTTGCTGCCTAATATATCCCACCCACTAACAGGAGCCATGATGAGGAGATACTCAGTCTTATTTACCTCACCTGGTCATAGTGTTATGGCTGATCAGTGTATAAAATTCTTATATTCTTCAAGCATACCTTTAATTTTTGTACATTTTGCTTTTTCCTCTCAGCCTCATCCCAAAGGGGCGAGAATAGACGTTTCCATAAATGAATGTTATGACGGCTCGTACGTAGGGAATCCTCAGGACATCCACAGCCAGCCAGGATTTGCCTTCAGTCGCAATGGCCCCGTCAAGAGGACCGCCGTCACCCACATCCTCGTCTGCAGGTAGGACCCAATCAGAGAGCAGCACTACAGAGATTCATTAAACTCTCGGATTCAATGACAGATTATCTCGAAGGCTGCGACTTTAAAGATTTTACACTGCGGCTGTGTTCGTCAGGCCCAAGCGCACAAAGCCAAGCCTGTCGGAATTCCTGGAGTCGGAGGACGGCGAGCCGGAGCAGCAGAGGACGTACGTGAGCGGACATAATCGTCTGTACTTCCACAGCGACAGCTGCATGCCGCTGCGTCCTCAGGAGATGGACGTGGACAGCGAAGACGAGAGAGACCCTGAGTGGCTGAGAGAGAAAACCTCCACAGTAAGAAAGCTCTGAGATTCTGATTGCTTATTCCTGTTAAGCTGTTTTGCGACGATGTTTGTTGTTAAAAACGTTATACAAATTTAATCAAATCAAAAAGTAGTGTAGCTGCAAATCAGGGGCTTATCAGTGTACTTGATTTATTACGTTATCATTTCTATAGTAACAGCTTATATACTGGGACTCGTACAGCAGATAAAAAGTATCGCTCTTTAACACATCTGCAGCAAATCGAGGAGTTCACAGACGTCAACGAAGGAGAAAAGGAGGTGATGAAGCTGTGGAACCTCCATGTCATGAAAAACGGGTAAGCCGAGGATCTAATTTTCTAAGATAGGCCAAAAAACTTTTAAGTGATTATGCACGGGTTATGCAGTGTCCCTTCTCCTCCAGGTTTATAGCGGATAACCAGATGAACCAGGCCGTCATGCTGTTTGTGGAGAACTGTGGTCCTCACATCGCGCACAGGAACCTGTGGCGCAACTTCCTGCTTCACCTGGTCAGCATGCACGACTTCAACTTGGTCACCACGGCGACCATCGACCGGGCCATGACGCGGCTGCGGGAGATTCAGGCCGAGCTGCCCAAGCCGGAGGAAAGCGCCTGTAACGGTCACGCCGTCTCCTCGGGGTTCTCCCTGCACGGCAAACGCACCAAGAGCGCCGTCACCGACTGAACGCAGAACGCCTCTCGATCTCCGAAAGTCAACTCCGCTGTGGTTCAACGCCGAATCATCATGACCAAGAGCACCACATCCTAGAGCCACACCTACAGTCACAGGATTCACACACAGCTAGCTGCTAGGAATCATCAACTCTTGCTTAGAACGTCTTTTATTTTATTTTATTTTAGAAAGTGTTGTTTTTGGTTTTCTAGAACTAACTGGTTAACATCTGCTGCTACGTTCCCAAAATTAGCGCACAGCACAGAGGATTGAGAAATCACTTTTTAAAATGTTTTAATTTTCTAGATTCTAAACATTTAGAAATAAAGGTTTTAGAGCCGAAGCTCAAATTATAGGCTAAGACTAGCTGCTGAAGTTCTGAGAAAATATCCGTCGGTTTTCTGCACAGTTCTAGAAAGCACTTTTTCTAGTTTTTGTAGAATTCACTGAACAGTAAGTTTGATGGTTTACCGTGTGGCGGAGCTCTAACCCACTCTATTAAAAACAAACTCTGAGCCAGAGCCGAGTTGATTTTGGAGATCTCTCAACAGAAGGACGTTTTAGACCTGAACGCTGGTTTTAAAAACTGAAGCAGCTTTTTTTTGTGGATTTTTTTTCACACAACACTGAGACTCTTGTTTTTTGTTTGTTTGTATGTTTTAGTTTGTGTTCTCTGTCTGTCCGGCTCCACGTTCGTTATAATTAACTCTAGAAAAGACAAACTGCCAGTCCTGATTATATTTTTGTTTTTTTACAGTCCATTAGCACTTCACTTGTTTAGTGATTTTTTTTACATTTCTGCACGACCATGAAGCATGAGCTGACGTGCAGAAAGTCAGGGTTTTGGGTTTGTTTGTTGTTTTTTTTTTGTATTTTTCGTTATGATGCCCTCTCTGAGTGTGGCACTCTTCCGTTTCAGCATTATTAATTAAATACTTAATTAATCAGCAATATTATCTGAGCTGTGCTTGTATTTTTGTCAGATAAAGTTGCAGGAGGAGCAAAATTGGACTGCTCTTAGACATGAACACATGGATGGATGGACGGAGCATCACAATAATCCTGATGATTTTTTTTCCCCACAAACAGCCGAACAGGAGGCTAGCTGAATAGTTGGATAATCTGATCAGGATGATAAGCTAGAATCCGGTAAAATAAGTGTGTTGTACTTTATAAAAATGCCAAAGCACTCAGTTTTTTCCCCCTTTCACTCAGTACACAGTGTATATTTCAAATTGTAAAAGAAAAAAAATGCATAGGTTTCCCTGTAATGTGGAAATATGACAAATTAAAAATATTTTAAATGGAGATGAAGCGTTTGTTCATGTCATGTTTTGATCAGTTGGCGTTAAACTGTTTACTTCACAGGTGAAGAAACCCACAAGGTGACGTCAGGATCAGGAATCTCATCATCGTCGAATCATCTGTATAACTCTGAAAGTCAGATCACTTAAATTCGTGGATTTTAAATAAATAGACCGCATAAATAACAAATGAACACGAGAAAACGTCACAATATTGTGAGGTCGCTTGTTTATTAAATAACGATGTGGTGACGTCACACCGATTTCGGAAGTAAAATTTCACGGTATTTTTTGTCACACTCACTGTAATGTCTTAAAGTACTTTAATTTTATAGGAATCTTTAGTTTTAGTTATGTTTAATTTTCTTGGATTATTTCGCTGTAGTGATTCTTTTTTTTTTATTCTCCTCCGTCTCTGTGTACAAAATGCGTCCTCACGTTACGGACGTCTTGACGTCATCACCCAGCCGTGTTGTGATTGGTCAGAACGACATGACCGCCTCAGGCGCGAATCCGCTAGCGTTACAAAACAAGACAGCAACTTTCGTTAAGAATACGTTAGGTATTAGGTTTATTTTGTTGTTTTTCCAAAGCACGATAAAAGTGATTTAAGTTACAAGATTTTCCAAAGATGTCGGTAAATGATGGTAAATTAACACACAGAATTAGCCTTGGATGCTAATAAATGTGACAGGAAGTAAGATGCTAATGTGTGTGTTTACTTTTTTTACAGTCAGGAAAATGAACTCGATTTCCTCCAGAAAGACTTCCTGTAACGAGAAATCACCTTCAGTCCAGTCTTCCTGCATCTCACCGACATTCACAGGTGTCAAAGCTGAGAAGATCCAGCTCCAGGAACAGACTAGTACTGAGAAACCAAAGATCAACAGACTGAAAAGAGCAAACAGGATCAGAAAGTCTGATCTTCTGTGGAGGGAGTGTCAGGTAATCAGACCTGACGTCACTGATGATGATGATGATGATGACAAATGTCCAAATCGAGGTCTCCTCCTCCACACGAAGACGCCTCTGGGACAAAATCAGCTTAAAGTGAAGTCTAGCACTTCGTGTCATCGGCGGTCATCCGTCCTCGGAGATGAAGCTGGAAGTCTGAGGAGTGGAGCACATGCAGGAAGAAGCTCTCTCTGTAGACATGAAGAGAGCGAGAGTGAAAACAACACTGCGGTTCATTCTTATTCCAGATCAACACCACCATCCCAGAGTCACCCAGTGAGCATGACCCCGAGTGTGTTATTCCAGGAAATAGAGTCAGAGTCCAGAACTGGACAGGGTTGAGGTGTGATGTCATCACACATTCTGATGTTTGGTTCCCTCTATATGGTTTCAGGGTTCGTCAGAGTTTTTTACAGATGCTCACACCCGAGAGGAGTTTCTGAAGCAGGTCCATGCTCAGAACCCACGCTTCCCGGTCAGACGCTTGGTCCAGACGCTCCTGAAGAGACTTGGTGAGTTTGCAGAAAATTTTATGGAAAGATTAAACACAAAGTTGCCAGTGATCAATGGTTTTGGTTCTTCTGTCAAGTTTCACACTTTCCCATAGGTGAAAATAAAATCTCCCCGGTTGTCACGGCAACCGGAAAGAGGAAACAGGAAGTGGAATCTCACAGCGATGGATGCCTTCGCAAACGCAGACGATCAATTCAGGGCGACTCTGTGACTGAAAATGTGTCAGAAGGTCATGTGAGCTCAGGACACGGAGCCATGAGCAGGAACAGACTGAGGAGAAAACCGGCACCTGTGCAGAACGCAGCCGTGGACGAGTCACATCAGGGTGAGAGACACGTGAGACACGACCATGATGTGGAAAATGACGATGACGTGCCCTGGACAGAGAAGTATCGTCCTCGCAGCTCTGAAGAAGTCGTCGGGAACTCTGCCTCAGTGAGGAAGCTCTACAGGTGAGTGGTGTAGGTGAGGATGATGATCACGTACACAAAACTACAACCACACTGCATCACTTTAGAATCTGGTTTCCTTGTTGCTGTGGTGACAGCTGGCTGAAGGAGTGGAGGATAAGAGCGGACGTGGAGGAGAGGAGGAAAAGACGAGAGGAGCATCGGATGAAGGAGAAGAGCGACGGTAACACTCACACACAAATACACACACCACAACCAACATCAGCTCAATACACAGAGATGAATAAGACGTGTGTGTGTGTGTATGTATGATGCTAATTGGAGGCCATACACATTAAGCTACATTAGCATCATAGCACCTGTCTGTGTCTGTGATCGTGTTCAGGGTCGTGGGATTGCGGGGATTTTGAAGGTGACCCGCTGATGGAGGAGTGTGAGGGTGAGCTGTGTAACACACTGCTGATCCACGGACCTACAGGAGCAGGAAAGAGTGCAGCCGTGTTCGCCTGTGCAGAACAGCTGGGCTTTAAAGTACACACACACACACACACACTGAGCTTATGTCAAATATGAGCTTTATATTTTAATCAACTTTGATGTAAGGTGTGTGTGTCTGTGAAGGTGTTGGAGGTGAACAGCTCGTCCCTGCGCTCCGGTCGGCTTGTCTTGTCTCAGCTCAGAGAGTCCACTCAGTCTCACCAGGTGGGGGCACCGCAGCACTGCGCTTCTCTCACACACACGCCTGCTGCAGCATCACGTGAGTTCACACGTTCATCACTACATCACTGTGTGTGTTTCATCACTACATCACTGTGTGTGTTTCATCACTACATCACTGTGTGTGTTTCATCACTACATCACTGTGTGTGTTTCATCACTACATCACTGTGTGTGTTTCATCACTACATCACTGTGTGTGTTTCATCACTACATCACTGTGTGTGTTTCATCACTACATCACCTCTTTATTCCTTCTTCTCTTTGTTTTCTGTCATTACCAAAAAACACACTTTCTTCAGCTGAAGTATTTTCTTATAAATGAATGAAACTTATACGGAACTGTGATGTGGAATTTTTAAGAAATACAAAAAATACTTCAATTAATCAAGTTAAAACGTTATTATTATTTAGTAGAGGCTGTGACTTCTAGGTTTTGATATTTGTTTTGGGGTTAATGTGCTAGCTCAGAGCTCTCACCGATCTGCCCTCTCACCGATTTACACTCTCACCGATTTACACTCTCACCGATCTGCCCTCTCACCGATCTGCCCTCTCACCGATTTACACTCTCACCGATCTGCCCTCTCACCGATCTGCCCTCTCACCGATCTGCCCTCTCACCGATCTACACTCTCACCGATTTACACTCTCACCGATCTGCCCTCTCACCGATCTGCCCTCTCACCGATCTGCCCTCTCACCGATCTGCCCTCTCACCGATTTACACTCTCACCGATTTACACTCTCACCGATCTGCCCTCTCACCGATCTGCCCTCTCACCGATCTGCCCTCTCACCGATCTGCCCTCTCACCGATTTACACTCTCACCGATCTGCCCTCTCACCGATCTGCCCTCTCACCGATCTGCCCTCTCACCGATCTACACTCTCACCGATTTACACTCTCACCGATCTGCCCTCTCACCGATTTACACTCTCACCGATCTGCCCTCTCACCGATCTGCCCTCTCACCGATCTGCCCTCTCACCGATCTACACTCTCACCGATCTGCCCTCTCACCGATCTACACTCTCACCGATCTGCCCTCTCACCGATCTGCCCTCTCACCGATCTGCCCTCTCACCGATCTACACTCTCACCGATCTGCCCTCTCACCGATCTGCCCTCTCACCGATCTGCCCTCTCACCGATCTGCCCTCTCACCGATCTACACTCTCACCGATTTACACTCTCACCGATCTGCCCTCTCACCGATCTGCCCTCTCACCGATCTGCCATCTCACCGATCTACACTCTCACCGATTTACACTCTCACCGATCTGCCCTCTCACCGATCTGCCCTCTCACCGATTTACACTCTCACCGATCTGCCCTCTCACCGATCTGCCCTCTCACCGATCTGCCCTCTCACCGATCTGCCCTCTCACCGATCTGCCCTCTCACCGATTTACACTCTCACCGATCTGCCCTCTCACCGATCCGCCCTCTCACCGATTTACACTCTCAGCGATCTACACTCTCACCGATTTGCACTCTCACTGATCTGCCCTCTCACCGATCTGCCCTCTCACCGATCTGCACTCTCACCGATTTGCACTCTCACTGATCTGCCCTCTCACCGATCTGCCCTCTCACCGATTTGCACTCTCACTGATCTGCCCTCTCACCGATCTACACTCTCACCGATTTACACTCTCACCGATCTGCCCTCTCACCGATTTACACTCTCACCGATCTGCCCTCTCACCGATCTGCCCTCTCACCGATTTGCACTCTCACTGATCTGCCCTCTCACCGATCTGCCCTCTCACCGATTTGCACTCTCACTGATCTGCCCTCTCACCGATCTGCCCTCTCACCGATCTACACTCTCACCGATTTACACTCTCACCGATCCGCCCTCTCACCGATTTACACTCTCACCGATCTGCCCTCTCACTGATCTGCCCTCTCACCGATCTGCCCTCTCACCGATCTGCCCTCTCACCGATCTGCCCTCTCACCGATCTACACTCTCACCGATTTACACTCTCACCGATCTGCCCTCTCACCGATCCGCCCTCTCACCGATTTACACTCTCACCGATCTGCCCTCTCACCGATCTGCCCTCTCACCGATCTGCCCTCTCACCGATCTACACTCTCACCGATTTACACTCTCACCGATCTGCCCTCTCACCGATCCGCCCTCTCACCGATTTACACTCTCACCGATCTACACTCTCACCGATTTGCACTCTCACCGATCTGCCCTCTCACCGATCTACACTCTCACCGATCTACACTCTCACTGATCTGCCCTCTCACCGATCTGCCCTCTCACCGATCTGCCCTCTCACCGATCTGCCCTCTCACCGATCTGCCCTCTCACTGATCTGCCCTCTCACCGATCTACCCTCTCACCTACCCAATAATCTGGCATATTTAAACCCTATGACCACTTCCAGTTTACTTCCTGCAAATATCTACACTACCAGTGAAAAGTTTGGACACCCCTTCTAATCCCATGGTCTTTCCTGATGTTTATTTCTCTCTACATTGTAAAACAATGCTGAAGGCGGCCGAAATCCACAATAACGTCCTTTGAACAGTTGATATTGAGATATGTCTGCTACTGATGCTCTGTAAAGCCTTCATAACGCCTCTAATCTGAGGTGCTGTTAATTGGTGATTTCTGAGGCTGGTGACTCTAAATGAACTTCTCCTCTGCAGCAGAGGTCAGTTTTGGTCTTGCTTTACTGGGATGGTCTTCATGTGAGCCGGTTTCATCATGGGGCTTGATGGGTTTTGCAAATGCACTTTTGACAATACTGTTCTTGCAAGAACTATTCCAGAACACCTGACCTTCGTGTCTTAAAATAACAACTGACTGGTTTTTGTTGTCATTACATATGGATTACTGAAGTCCATGTGTGTTATTGTATTGTTCTAGAATGTAGAAAATAAATCCCTAAACAAAAAACATTGAATTAAAAGGTGTGTCCAAACTTTTGACTGGTAGTGTACAAGCTTCCTGTCTCCTGAAAGTTGTCCTGTGAGACGGAGCTCTGAATCAGGAGTTAGAGTGAAATGTAAATGTTTTGTTTCAGAAGAAGCTCTACAGAGGTTTGTCTCCTCCAACAGAAGACCGTCAGGAGCTGCTTCCAGAAAGAGACGTGTCACTGCGCAGAAATCCCTCATGCTTACACACTATTTTATTAAACCTGGAACACACGTGAACAAACACTCTGAACTCCCTCAAGATACAAGAGGTGTGTGTGTGTGTGTGTGTGTGTGTGTGTGTGTGTATATATATATATATAATGTGTGTATATATATGTATGTATGTGTGTGTGTGGGTGGGTTTGTAGATTTGTGTTTGTGTGTGGGCTTGTGTGTGCAGGGTTTTCTTGTGTGTGTATGTGGGGGTTTGTGTGTGGGTTTTTTTTGTGTGTGCATGTGCATTTGTGTGTGTAAGTGTGGGTTTGTGTGTGTATATATGTGTCTGTGTGTGTAAGTGTGTGTTTGTGTGTCTGGGTTGTGTTTGTGTGTGCGCACATGGGTTTGTGTGTGTGTGTGTTAGTGTGTGTATATATGTGCCTGTGTGTGGGTTTGTATATGTGTGTTTGTGTGTGTGTGTAAGTGGGGGATTGTGTGTCTGGGTTTTGTGTATGTGTGTGTGCGCACACGTGGGTTTGTGTATATACATACACTACTCACAAAAAGTTAAGGATATTCGTCTTTCGGGTGAAATTTCAGGATGCACCTAAAATGCACTTTAACCTTTCCAGGTGAACTTAATTTGACCTTCTCTACACTTTTGAATGCACATGTCCAACTGTTCAGTGTTTCAGTACTTTCTGCAGAACTTGCTGTTCTCTAACAAGGTGCTTAATGGCAAAATTCACAACTGGTGTTTGATCCATGAATCCACCAATAAATTTTCTGGTTCAGTTAGAATTGGTATTTAAACAGTCCTCTTCATCATGCTGTTCACATTTTGACATCATGAGACCAAGACCACACCTAACAACTGATCAACAGAACCTCACCATTGTGAGGCTTCAAACAGGATGTTCTCAGAGGGAAGTGGCCACTGAGCTTAGAGTGTCACAGAGTGTCATCAGCAGGTTGTGACAGAGATACAGAGAGACTGGAAGAGTCAAGAAAGGAATAGAAGTGGACGTCCTTTGGCCACATCCCACGCTGATGACCACTTCATTGTGAACAGTGCCCTGAGGAACCGGATGATGAATGCCACTCAACTCCAGGCACATTTAAGGGAGGTGAGAGGAACCCAAGTGTCACGTCAGACCATTCCAAACCGTTTACATCAGGGTGGTCTGCATGCTAGACGACCTGCAAGGGTACCTGACCACACCACCAGGCACAGGCGTCAGGCCAGGGGGCATTTACGCTGGACGAGGGACCGGTGGGCCTCAGTGCTGTTCTCTGATGAAAGTCGATTCATGTTGAGCAGAAATGATGGCCGCCAACAATGTTGGAGACGTCAAGGAGAGCGCTATGCATCAGCCACTGTTGTGGTGGTGTTACAGTCTGGGCAGGTGTGTCCACTCAATACAGAACTGCCCTACATCTTGTGAATGGTACAGTGACAAGCCAATACTACCTGAATAACATCATTAATCCAGTCATTATGTCCCTGTATGAACAACACAGGCCTAATTTCATCTTCATGGACGACAATGCTCCAGCTCATCGAGGTCGCATCATTAGGGAACGGCTGCTGGAGGCTGGGGTACCTCAAATGGAGTGGCCTGCACTTTCTCCAGACCCGAATCCCATAGAAAACCTCTGTGATCAGCCGAGTCGCCGTGTAGAGGCTCGTAACCCTGCACCCCAGAACCCCAATGACCTGAGGGCTGCCCTTCAAGAAGAGTGGAATGCCATGCCTCAGCAGACAATAAGTCGACTCGTGAACAGCATGAGACGTCGTTGTCAAGCTGTAATTGATGGTCAAGGGCACATGACAGATTATTGAGACATTGAGATTTTTTGTTGTGGTATACCCACCACTGTTGTTGGCTTTTGTTTCAATAAATTGTTTGAGATGAGGAAATCACCACTGCAGCTTCTACTTAAATGCCCTACTTTCATGATATAATATCACTGTAGCGTGAACTTTTTACATTTTCTGTAAATTTCACCCAAAAGCCAAATATCCTTAACTTTTTTGTGAGTAGTTTGTGTGTGGGTTTGTGTATGTGGGGTTTTTGTGTGTGTTTGTGTGTGTAAGTGGGGGTTTGTGTGTCTGGGTTTTGTGTGTGTGTGCACACGTGGGTTTGTGTGTGTATATATATATCATTATATACATTATGTGTCTTTGTGTGTATGCATGGGTTTGTGTGTGGGTTTGTGTGTGGGGTGTGTGTGTGTGATTTATCTAAAATCAGTTATAATAGAAATAGCAATAGTGAACAAAAATATTGGCACCCTTTTGTGTTTCCTGTGGACAGAAACACTCAGTCTGTGAGCTCCTTTATTTTTTTTATCTCAGTTCAGAACGTCTTCTTTATTTCTGAAACTATTCCACATGAATATTTCTACATATGATGTGTTTTACAGCTGCTGATGAGGTCACACGTGTCGAGTCGGAGATGAAGAAAGACGATGCAGTGGACAAAAAGTGCAAGGCATCGCCAATATCACTCATACTGTTCGAGGAGGTGAGTTCTGTGCGCTGATTGGTCAAAAGGTGTTGATGAATTCTCTCTATCAGCAGCTCTGACCGTAGCGCAGGTTTATATCAGTGCACTCACTCTGATGCCTTACCATTTCCATAGCAACCGCTCCTTCACAGGGAACAGATTATTGGTTTAAAATCGAGTTTTCTCTAGTCTCCGGTCACCGCTCTGTAACAGTTTATAACTGCTGTAACACACTGTTATGGAAAAATAATGATGTTAATAACAAAGTAATAAAGTATAAAGTACAGTAGTATAGTGTATATAATATATAGTGTAGTTAATGTTGAACTCTGTCCTGATCTGTTTGCTCGCTGCAGGTGGACATCGTCTTCCAGGAGGACGTGGGGTTTCTCGCAGCTGTGAAGTCTTTAATGAGCACAACCAAGAGACCCATCATCCTGACCACCAACGGTCAGTTCCAGGGCTTTCTGTAAATCTGTTACATATAGAATAAAATAGCCTTACTGTCACTGAGTTCATCTCTCTTTGCATTTTACACTAATACACGATATTGCCAAAAGTATTGGGACACCCCTCCAGATCATTGAGTTCAGGTGTTGTTTTTCAGGGGTTGGGCTCGGCCCCTTAGTTCCAGTGAAAGGAACTCTTAATGCTTCAGCTTCATACCAAGACATTTTGGACAATTTCATGTTCTTTGTGGGAACATTTTTTTTTTATTTCAAATCCAAACATTTATAAAGAGGTGTAACTGAGAGAGTGAGAGTGTTTTTCTACACGTGTTACAGATCCGTCGTTTGGAGAGTCATTTGAGGGACGTTTTCAAGAAGTTCATTTCAAAACACCTGCAACGGTAAAAACAATCACTGACCACGTCAATACACCAGAGAGAGAAAGTAGGCATTACGTTATGGTGTGTGTGTGTGTGTGTGTAAGGAGAGTGTTGTGAGCTACCTGCAGTGTGTGTGTGTGGTACACGGGGTGAAGCCCGACCCGGAGCACATCCGCTTCATGCTACAGGAACATAACGGAGATGTGAGGGGGAGTGTGTTGGAGCTGGAGCTGTGGGCAAGAAGTGGAGCTGGAAACACACACCACCATCTACACAACAGAGCACTGAGTGTGAGTGTTATAAACACACACACACACACACCACCATCTACACAACAGAGCACTGAGTGTGAGTGTTATAAACACACACACACCACCATCTACACAACAGAGCACTGAGTGTTATAAACACACACACACACACACACACCACCATCTACACAACAGAGCACTGAGTGTTATAAACACACACACACACACACACACCACCATCTACACAACAGAGCACTGAGTGTGAGTGTTATAAACACACACACACACACACCACCATCTACACAACAGAGCACTGAGTGTTATAAACACACACACACACACACACCACCATCTACACAACAGAGCACTGAGTGTGAGTGTTATAAACACACACACACACACACACCACCATCTACACAACAGAGCACTGAGTGTTATAAACACACACACACACCACCATCTACACAACAGAGCACTGAGTGTTATAAACACACACACACACACACACCACCATCTACACAACAGAGCACTGAGTGTGAGTGTTATAAACACACACACACACCATCTACACAACAGAGCACTGAGTGTTATAAACACACACACCACCATCTACACAACAGAGCACTGAGTGTTATAAACACACACACACCATCTACACAACAGAGCACTGAGTGTTATAAACACACACACACACACACACACACACACCACCATCTACACAAGAGTGTGAGTGTGAGTGTTATAAACACACACACACACACCACCATCTACACAACAGAGCACTGAGTGTGAGTGTTATAAACACACACACACACACACCACCATCTACACAACAGAGCACTGAGTGTTATAAACACACACACACACACACACACACCACCATCTACACAACAGAGCACTGAGTGTTATAAACACACACACACACACACCACCATCTACACAACAGAGCACTGAGTGTGAGTGTTATAAACACACACACACACACACCACCATCTACACAACAGAGCACTGAGTGTGAGTGTTATAAACACACACACACACACACCACCATCTACACAACAGAGCACTGAGTGTTATAAACACACACACACACACACACCACCATCTACACAACAGAGCACTGAGTGTTATAAACATACACACACACACACCACCATCTACACAACAGAGCACTGAGTGTGAGTGTTATAAACACACACACACACACACACCACCATCTACACAACAGAGCACTGAGTGTGAGTGTTATAAACACACACACACACACCACCATCTACACAACAGAGCACTGAGTGTGAGTGTTATAAACACACACACACACACACACCACCATCTACACAACAGAGCACTGAGTGTTATAAACACACACACACACACACACCACCATCTACACAACAGAGTGTGAGTGTGAGTGTTATAAACACACACACACACACACCACCATCTACACAACAGAGCACTGAGTGTTATAAACACACACACACACACACCACCATCTACACAACAGAGCACTGAGTGTGAGTGTTATAAACACACACACACACACCATCTACACAACAGAGCACTGAGTGTTATAAACACACACACACACCACCATCTACACAAGAGTGTGAGTGTGAGTGTTATAAACACACACACACACCATCTACACAACAGAGCACTGAGTGTTATAAACACACACACACACACACACACACACCACCATCTACACAAGAGTGTGAGTGTGAGTGTTATAAACACACACACACACACACACCACCATCTACACAACAGAGCACTGAGTGTGAGTGTTATAAACACACACACACACACACCACCATCTACACAACAGAGCACTGAGTGTTATAAACACACACACACACACCACCATCTACACAACAGAGCACTGAGTGTTATAAACACACACACACACACCACCATCTACACAACAGAGCACTGAGTGTTATAAACACACACACACACACACACACACACACCACCATCTACACAACAGAGCACTGAGTGTTATAAACACACACACCACCATCTACACAACTGAGTGTGAGTGTTATAAACATACACACACACACACACACCACCATCTACACAACAGAGCACTGAGTGTTATAAACACACACACACACCACCATCTACACAACAGAGTGTGAGTGTGAGTGTTATAAACACACACACACACCACCATCTACACAACAGAGTGTGAGTGTGAGTGTTATAAACACACACACACACCACCATCTACACAACAGAGTGTGAGTGTTATAAACACACACACACACCACCATCTACACAACAGTGTGAGTGTGAGTGTTATAAACACACACACACACCACCATCTACACAACAGAGCACTGAGTGTTATAAACACACACACACACACACACCACCATCTACACAACTGAGTGTGAGTGTTATAAACACACACACACACACCACCATCTACACAACAGAGTGTGAGTGTGAGTGTTATAAACACACACACACACACACACCACCATCTACACAACAGAGTGTGAGTGTGAGTGTTATAAACACACACACACACACACACACCACCATCTACACAACAGAGTGTGAGTGTGAGTGTTATAAACACACACACCACCATCTACACAACAGAGTGTGAGTGTGAGTGTTATAAACACACACACACACCACCATCTACACAACAGAGTGTGAGTGTTATAAACACACACACACACACACACCACCATCTACACAAGAGTGAGTGTTATAAACACACACACACACACCACCATCTACACAACAGAGTGCGAGTGTTATATACAGACACAGACACACACACACAAACTCACACTTATATATATATATATATATATATGTGTGTGTGTGTGTGTGTGTGTGTGTGTGTGTGTGTGTTACAGTGTAGGTCCTACGCCGAACTGGAAATCAGCGGCAGTTTGGATGTACTGGTGGAGAGCTGGAGAAAAGGGCGGAGCCTGTTCTACTCAAACCTGGACCTTCTTTTAGCCACACCCACTGTTGAAAAAGCAGATCAGAGCACCATTGATGAGAAGACGAATCCTGCGAGGTTTCAGAACCAAATGAATAAAGACACGACTCCGCCCGACTCGAGGAAACCTTCTGGACTGAAGGTTAAGATGAATTCTGCACTGCAGCTGGACAGACTGAAACACACTGACCAATCAGCAGGTTTCTCAGAGGTGGAGACTCTGGCACGCTTTTTGGACACCGTGTCTTTCGCAGACTCCTGTCTTTCCCGGCAGCCATGTTGTAAATCTGGACCTCTGGGAGCCACGATGGCCGACGGTTTGCTGGACGAGCCGAGAGAAGACGAGGAGGTGGAGAAGAAGACACTCAGTTTGGAGAGATGTTATGAGATCCTGGCAGTGGTGGAGGCTTTGGGGTTCCTCAGGTGCAGGATGGAGGTGTGTCCGGCGGAGCGAGCAGATCGGGACGTGAGGAGAGGAGATGAAACACGGAAAATACGGTTTGGCTTTATTTTATTCAACATCAATATCAGTCAGAAAGTTCTGGAAGAATATAACTAGCACTAGCCTCCTGTTGTAAAATTAACTGATTAGCAATTCTTTCCTGAGTTAACTAGCTGATTAGTGGTAGCCTCCTTCGATAACTACCTGATTAGCGATAGCTTCTTTCAATAACTAGCTGATTAGCAATAGCCTCCTATGGTAACTAGCCAATTAGCAATAATTTCCTGCGATAATTAGATCATTAGCAATAACCTCCTGTGGTAACTAGCTGATAAGTGATAGCCCCCTGAGGTAACTAGCTGATTAGCGATAATTTCCTGCAATTATTAGCTGATTAGTGATAGTCTCCTTCGATAACTAGCTGATTAGCGATAGCCCCCTGAGGTAACTAGCTGATTAGTGATAGCCTTCTGTGGTAACCAGCTGATTAGCGATAGCCTCCTGTGGTAACTAGCTGACTAGCGATAGCCTCCTGTGGCAGTAAAAATGGCTGCCTAATGAAACACTTTTCTAGCCCTGTGAAAAACCCACACAGAATCACATGAAGCTAACTGTTTCTGGGGCTAAAACTTTATTTATTACAGATTAAACTTTATATCTCAGCACATGGCTAACGCAGTGTGATGCTAACATTGTCCTGTTGTTTCAGTGAACAGAAGTGTGCTGAAGTGGCACACAGAGTGCTGTGCAGTGAAGCGTTCCGGTGTCACGGTGATCAGACGGCCGTACTGACCGATTATCTGCCCTGTCTGCGCTTTATCTGCAGAGAGCAGCGCGTCCAGCAGCGGCCCAAACTCAGGTAGTGTTTACTCACACACACAGGAAAGAGTGATGCCGCTGTGAAACGTCATACACATGTTTTAACACACGCACGAGTCACGCTGCAGCAGGTAACGGGTCACTGGTCACTTTACTGACATTTTATTTGTTTGTGTTTTTGCGGACAGAATTTCACACTACCTCAGGGACATCGGACTGCGTCTCCCTAAAAACGTCCTCGACCTGTTAGCATCTCCGCTACGCTAATGTGTATAAGGTTTACCTTCCACACACACACAGACACACACTGCAGTTTACAGTCCACTAAAAGTGTGTACCCTGTCTGCTTCTAAACGTGAATAATAAACCAAAATGTTTTTGTTTTTTTTATAAAGTTTATATTTTTATTCCGTATTCAATGAGTGTTTATATTTGTTATTTTTTAATAAACAATTTAATAAATATATATTTATAGAACACGTGTAAATGGCCCTGAATGACCTGACCTTTTATTTTTTTAAAGATTAAACACGAGCCAATCAGAGCACAGTGGGTGTGGCTATGACAGTTAACTCCTCCTTTTCATCACTGGAATGAAAATGAGATCTTTACTAACTCAATCTAAACTGATTTATATACTATAAATTATTATTTATAATAATAAAAAATAATAATTATTATCGTTATTATTTTTTTATTATTATTATTGAGTAGCACCACCGGAGTATTTGGTTGTGAGAATATCTTGGCAGCCCGTGGCCTAATCTCTAATAATTCCCACTCCTGTATCATTGCTTACGAAGTGAAATAAACAGTCTGGAGTCTCGCTGGTCGTACAGACGGATGTAGAAAGTTGTTTATTGTAGAAAAATGAGTCGTCTTGGTGATGATCCTCCACTGGTCCAGGTTCAGGCCGTGATATTTACTGTGGAAAGTACGCTAGTGTGGACACTTTAAATCAGGTCCATTTGAGAGAGCATGGAGACACATTCCTTAACTATCTTCTCAAAACACACACACACTCTCCTGTAGCTCAGTGTGAGGCTGTGAGCAGCTCGTAGAATGCGACGGCCTGCAGCAGAGCGTCACACATCTCCTGTCCTTTGTTTCTGCTGCTGAAGTGGAACGCTCCGCTGTAGCGCACCAGCAGCTCGTTTGGGAAGATCACACGTGGTATCTTCTTCATCGCCGACTCCGCCATCATCTT
The DNA here is from genome assembly GCF_019097595.1 of Hemibagrus wyckioides. Classification (NCBI taxonomy): domain Eukaryota; kingdom Metazoa; phylum Chordata; class Actinopteri; order Siluriformes; family Bagridae; genus Hemibagrus; species Hemibagrus wyckioides. The sequence continues at coordinate 33,668,376 of NC_080720.1, forward strand.
CCTCACCACCTCGGCGCCACTGGTGCGACTCTCGCCGACGATCAGGCCGAAGTGTCTCCCGACGGCCGTGCGCATCATGTTGAGGACGTTGGGCGGCGCCCCGGCATCTCTCCTACCGCTGAGCAGAGCGAACAGCATGGCCTCCACCGTGCGCAGGTGAACCACGACTGGGAACAGCGCCGTGTTCTGCACCGACACGCTCGGCTTCTCCACCACGTAGAAATCCGCCACAGGAAGGTTCGACACCACGCCACAGATCTGGGGGGAAATATTTGACTTTAAAAACATGGAATAATGCAACATTGCACATGCCATGTTGGTTTATAACAAATGACCAACATCAGTGTTATTATTTATAGCTTACATCATCCAGATAACCGGACGCCATGTAGGTGCCCTTCATGAAGCTGTGACAATCCTCCTGCTGCCAGTCCAACACCGTCATCGCCCGGTCCATGTGTGTCCACGCTATTCTGTTCGTCCCGCACACAATGGACACGATGGAGGTGGCGTCCTGCACATAATGGTGAAGACCAATCAAATGTCTGTTTAATAAGAATGTAGTGATATTACATATCCACATTATCTCATTATATCACCGTTTACAGAACTTGGACCACTAAGTCAGAAACCGAGAGAGTTCAGAGAAGGACGTGTGATGAAAATATTCCATACTGACCACCAACCCACCCCCCGAACTTGTACATTCTCTCTTAAGGATTTTACTTCCTGTTCCAGATACAGTTTTCTGTAGAGTAGGAACTATAGGGGGCAGAACTTGATTTATTCAATAACTGACTACCAGGCGAACAATCTGATGTAATTAAACGTCCAGTCTCGTGCTGCTCTCTCACCTCTAACAGTGCCTTGTCCACTTCAGGCCTGATGAACTTGGCCAGATGAATCTTCCCCTTCCTCTTCTCCTTCTTCTCTCTGGGACAGAGGATGGAGTTAAATGCCACGACAGCGCTCTTGTGCTTTAACAGCGGCACATTCACGACGCTCTCCAGATCCTTAAAGGGTCCGTTCCTGACCCGGTACTCAATGATGTTGGCCGATTTCCGTCCCCGGAGCATTTTGACGGCGGCGAGCTCAGACTCGGAGCCTGTGTTGAGGAGCTGCAGGATGGTGTCTCTCTGCTCCGGGGTGTACAGCGAGTCCAGCGTGGGATCAGTCACATCATCGTGGTGTCCGCACTGAGGTTCTGCAGGTTCAAGATGCAGAACGTTGAGGTTCAGGTCCGTGGCAGGGATCCGAGCCCTCCAGCAGTAGGTGCACTGCAGGAAGCGGGGCCAGAACTCGGGCAGTGGATTCAGGTGACGATGCAGCAGCCGGTGGCGTCCTGTCAAGAAGTTTAAACTGATTCTATTAAACAGAACCTCATGACTGGACACACAGCAGGTAATTATTGGGCAGGTTCTGTGAAGGTGTGTAGATCAATAACTTGTATTTCTAACCACATACATATATATATATATTCAACTAAACTAGTTCAAGTTCTCAAAAAAAAAGTTGACAAAGTCCAGTTTCAATCTTTTTCCATTTGTGACAATTGGATGAGTTTAGTTTCTCCTGTGATCTCTGACCAGTCAGTGAATCTGATTAAACCCACAAACCCCATCATCACGTGACTCGAGTCTGCGGTGTGCCGCACAATCCCTGACCCCTCATTTACACGCGGTGTGTGTGTGTGTGCAGAAGACATGTACTTACATACACACACAGAATCATCAAGCATCGTTTAGTGTGTAATATAATGAACCCACGTGTTGTCTTTGCGTTTTATACAGAGGATAAATAAATGTGACGTGTGACACGTGTTTAATGTTCATGTCATATCCGCGGAAATAAACATCACTCCACATCACAATTATCAAATTCCACTGATTTGTTGCTCGCTGTTGTGTTTGATCTTTTCTTTCACTTTACCTGCAAGGACAGCGGAGGTCAGGAGCCGTCTCGCGACCCACATTCTCAATTAATCACTTAATTAATCCTCATCTTTGTTTATTTTGCTGGAAGAGTAAACCAACCGCCGCCGCAGAGCTGTGTCCTCAAGTCCGTCAGAATTTACAGTCCGGAGAGGAAACATGAGTCACGTGTAATTAGTTCCTCACTTCAACAGTCCCGCGTCATCGGATCTGAAACTTTCACTTTCGATTCTCAGTAAAGCTTAAACTTCTTAAACTTACTTAAACTTCTCCGATGATGATGGCGTCGTATAAAGACATCGTGAGGTTTATAGCCAATCACCTGAAATGTCCGATTTGTTTCGAGATCTTCACAGAGCCGGTCACTCTGGCGTGCGGACACAGTTACTGCCTCCGGTGCATTAAAGACTATTTTAAGCAGAATTCGAAGAGAGTCTGTCCTGAGTGTCGAGCTGAGCTCAAGACAGACTACAAACTCCACAAAAATGTCACCATCAGAGCCATTCTGGAGTTACAGCAGGCGGGGGGTCGGGAGATGTGGGACAGGGTCCTGGCCGGAAGTGAGGAAGAGTTCACTCAGGTGAGCTTCATGTTCAGTAACTGACCTGAAACGCAGTAGTCAGACATTTCTAAGTCATTTTTGCGAACAAATCTGTACGAGTTATAGTTTTATAATTATAAAGATCAGATTTTTTAAAAATAGATATTAAAATGTTAATCCTTTAAAGATGTTAAAGCTGCAGTAGGGGCAGTGTTGGTGTTAAAGCTGCAGTAGGGGGCAGTGTTGGTGTAACAGGTGCAGTAGGGGGCAGTGTTGGTGTTAAAGCTGCAGTAGGGGCAGTGTTGGTGTTAAAGCTGCAGTAGGGGGCAGTGTTGGTGTTAAAGCTGCAGTAGGGGGCAGTGTTGCTGTTAAAGCTGCAGTAGGGGGCAGTGTTGGTGTTAAAGCTGCAGTAGGGGGCAGTGTTGGTGTTAAAGCTGCAGTAGGGGGCAGTGTTGGTGTAACAGGTGCAGTAGGGGGCAGTGTTGGTGTAACAGGTGCAGTAGGGGGCAGTGTTGGTGTAACAGGTGCAGTAGGGGGCAGTGTTGGTGTTAAAGCTGCAGTAGAGGGCAGTGTTGGTGTTAAAGCTGCAGTAGGGGGCAGTGTTGGTGTTAAAGCTGCAGTAGGGGGCAGTGTTGGTGTTAAAGCTGCAGTAGGGGGCAGTGTTGGTGTTAAAGCTGCAGTAGGGGGCAGTGTTGGTGTTAAAGCTGCAGTAGAGGGCAGTGTTGGTGTTAAAGCTGCAGTAGGGGGCAGTGTTGGTGTTAAAGCTGCAGTAGGGGGCAGTGTTGGTGTTAAAGCTGCAGTAGGGGGCAGTGTTGGTGTTAAAGCTGCAGTAGGGGGCAGTGTTGGTGTTAAAGCTGCAGTAGGGGGCAGTGTTGGTGTTAAAGCTGCAGTAGGGGGCAGTGTTGGTGTAACAGGTGCAGTAGGGGGCAGTGTTGGTGTTAAAGCTGCAGTAGGGGGCAGTGTTGGTGTTAAAGCTGCAGTAGGGGGCAGTGTTGGTGTTAAAGCTGCAGTAGGGGGCAGTGTTGGTGTTAAAGCTGCAGTAGGGGGCAGTGTTGGTGTTAAAGCTGCAGTAGGGGGCAGTGTTGGTGTAACAGGTGCAGTAGAGGGCAGTGTTGGTGTTAAAGCTGCAGTAGAGGGCAGTGTTGGTGTTAAAGCTGCAGTAGGGGGCAGTGTTGGTGTTAAAGCTGCAGTAGGGGGCAGTGTTGGTGTTAAAGCTGCAGTAGGGGGCAGTGTTGGTGTTAAAGCTGCAGTAGGGGGCAGTGTTGGTGTTAAAGCTGCAGTAGGGGGCAGTGTTGGTGTAACAGGTGCAGTAGGGGGCAGTGTTGATGTTAAAGCTGCAGTAGAGGGCAGTGTTGGTGTTAAAGCTGCAGTAGAGGGCAGTGTTGGTGTTAAAGCTGCAGTAGAGGGCAGTGTTGGTGTTAAAGCTGCAGTAGGGGGCAGTGTTGGTGTTAAAGCTGCAGTAGGGGGCAGTGTTGGTGTAACAGGTGCAGTAGGGGGCAGTGTTGGTGTTAAAGCTGCAGTAGAGGGCAGTGTTGGTGTAACAGGTGCAGTAGGGGGCAGTGTTGGTGTTAAAGCTGCAGTAGGGGGCAGTGTTGGTGTTAAAGCTGCAGTAGGGGCAGTGTTGGTGTTAAAGCTGCAGTAGGGGGCAGTGTTGGTGTTAAAGCTGCAGTAGGGGGCAGTGTTGGTGTTAAAGCTGCAGTAGGGGGCAGTGTTGGTGTTAAAGCTGCAGTAGGGGGCAGTGTTGGTGTTAAAGCTGCAGTAGGGGGCAGTGTTGGTGTTAAAGCTGCAGTAGAGGGCAGTGTTGGTGTTAAAGCTGCAGTAGGGGGCAGTGTTGGTGTTAAAGCTGCAGTAGGGGGCAGTGTTGGTGTTAAAGCTGCAGTAGGGGGCAGTGTTGGTGTTAAAGCTGCAGTAGGGGGCAGTGTTGGTGTTAAAGCTGCAGTAGGGGGCAGTGTTGGTGTTAAAGCTGCAGTAGGGGCAGTGTTGGTGTTAAAGCTGCAGTAGGGGGCAGTGTTGGTGTTAAAGCTGCAGTAGGGGGCAGTGTTGGTGTAACAGGTGCAGTAGGGGGCAGTGTTGGTGTTAAAGCTGCAGTAGAGGGCAGTGTTGGTGTTAAAGCTGCAGTAGGGGGCAGTGTTGGTGTTAAAGCTGCAGTAGGGGGCAGTGTTGGTGTTAAAGCTGCAGTAGGGGGCAGTGTTGGTGTTAAAGCTGCAGTAGGGGGCAGTGTTGGTGTTAAAGCTGCAGTAGGGGGCAGTGGTGGTGGTAAAGCTGCAGTAGGGGGCAGTGGTGGTGTTAAAGCTGCAGTAGGGGGCAGTGTTGGTGTTAAAGCTGCAGTAGGGGGCAGTGTTGGTGGTAAGGCTGCAGTGGGGGGCAGTGTTGGTGTTAAAGCTGCAGTAGGGGGCAGTGTTGGTGTTAAAGCTGCAGTAGGGGGCAGTGTTGGTGTTAAAGCTGCAGTAGGGGGCAGTGTTGGTGTTAAAGCTGCAGTAGGGGCAGTGTTGGTGTTAAAGCTGCAGTAGAGGGCAGTGTTGGTGTTAAAGCTGCAGTAGGGGGCAGTGTTGGTGTTAAAGCTGCAGTAGGGGCAGTGTTGGTGTTAAAGCTGCAGTAGGGGGCAGTGTTGGTGTTAAAGCTGCAGTAGGGGGCAGTGTTGGTGTTAAAGCTGCAGTAGGGGCAGTGTTGGTGTTAAAGCTGCAGTAGGGGGCAGTGTTGGTGTTAAAGCTGCAGTAGAGGGCAGTGTTGGTGTTAAAGCTGCAGTAGAGGGCAGTGTTGGTGTTAAAGCTGCAGTAGGGGGCAGTGTTGGTGTTAAAGCTGCAGTAGGGGCAGTGTTGGTGTAACAGGTGCAGTAGGGGGCAGTGTTGGTGTAACAGGTGCAGTAGGGGGCAGTGTTGGTGTTAAAGCTGCAGTAGGGGGCAGTGTTGGTGTTAAAGCTGCAGTAGGGGGCAGTGTTGGTGTTAAAGCTGCAGTAGGGGGCAGTGTTGGTGTTAAAGCTGCAGTAGAGGGCAGTGTTGGTGTTAAAGCTGCAGTAGAGGGCAGTGTTGGTGTTAAAGCTGCAGTAGAGGGCAGTGTTGGTGTTAAAGCTGCAGTAGGGGGCAGTGTTGGTGTTAAAGCTGCAGTAGGGGGCAGTGTTGGTGTTAAAGCTGCAGTAGGGGGCAGTGTTGGTGTTAAAGCTGCAGTAGAGGGCAGTGTTGGTGTTAAAGCTGCAGTAGGGGCAGTGTTGGTGTAACAGCTGCAGTAGAGGGCAGTGTTGGTGTTAAAGCTGCAGTAGGGGGCAGTGTTGGTGTTAAAGCTGCAGTAGGGGGCAGTGTTGGTGTTAAAGCTGCAGTAGAGGGCAGTGTTGGTGTTAAAGCTGCAGTAGAGGGCAGTGTTGGTGTTAAAGCTGCAGTAGGGGGCAGTGTTGGTGTTAAAGCTGCAGTAGGGGCAGTGTTGGTGTTAAAGCTGCAGTAGGGGGCAGTGTTGGTGTTAAAGCTGCAGTAGGGGGCAGTGTTGGTGTTAAAGCTGCAGTAGAGGGCAGTGTTGGTGTTAAAGCTGCAGTAGAGGGCAGTGTTGGTGTAACAGGTGCAGTAGGGGGCAGTGTTGGTGTTAAAGCTGCAGTAGGGGCAGTGTTGGTGTTAAAGCTGCAGTAGGGGGCAGTGTTGGTGTAACAGGTGCAGTAGGGGGCAGTGTTGGTGTTAAAGCTGCAGTAGGGGGCAGTGTTGGTGTTAAAGCTGCAGTAGAGGGCAGTGTTGGTGTTAAAGCTGCAGTAGAGGGCAGTGTTGGTGTTAAAGCTGCAGTAGGGGGCAGTGTTGGTGTTAAAGCTGCAGTAGAGGGCAGTGTTGGTGTTAAAGCTGCAGTAGAGGGCAGTGTTGGTGTTAAAGCTGCAGTAGGGGGCAGTGTTGGTGTTAAAGCTGCAGTAGGGGGCAGTGTTGGTGTTAAAGCTGCAGTAGGGGGCAGTGTTGGTGTAACAGGTGCAGTAGGGGGCAGTGTTGGTGTTAAAGCTGCAGTAGGGGGCAGTGTTGGTGTTAAAGCTGCAGTAGAGGGCAGTGTTGGTGTAACAGGTGCAGTAGAGGGCAGTGTTGGTGTTAAAGCTGCAGTAGAGGGCAGTGTTGGTGTTAAAGCTGCAGTAGAGGGCAGTGTTGGTGTTAAAGCTGCAGTAGGGGGCAGTGTTGGTGTTAAAGCTGCAGTAGAGGGCAGTGTTGGTGTTAAAGCTGCAGTAGAGGGCAGTGTTGGTGTTAAAGCTGCAGTAGGGGGCAGTGTTGGTGTTAAAGCTGCAGTAGGGGGCAGTGTTGGTGTTAAAGCTGCAGTAGGGGGCAGTGTTGGTGTAACAGGTGCAGTAGGGGGCAGTGTTGGTGTTAAAGCTGCAGTAGGGGGCAGTGTTGGTGTTAAAGCTGCAGTAGAGGGCAGTGTTGGTGTAAAAGCTGCAGTAGGGGGCAGTGTTGGTGTTAAAGCTGCAGTAGGGGGCAGTGTTGGTGTTAAAGCTGCAGTAGGGGGCAGTGTTGGTGTAACAGGTGCAGTAGGGGGCAGTGTTGGTGTAACAGGTGCAGTAGGGGGCAGTGTTGGTGTTAAAGCTGCAGTAGGGGGCAGTGTTGGTGTAACAGGTGCAGTAGGGGGCAGTGTTGGTGTAACAGGTGCAGTAGGGGGCAGTGTTGGTGTTAAAGCTGCAGTAGAGGGCAGTGTTGGTGTTAAAGCTGCAGTAGGGGGCAGTGTTGGTGTAACAGGTGCAGTAGGGGGCAGTGTTGGTGTTAAAGCTGCAGTAGGGGGCAGTGTTGGTGTAACAGGTGCAGTAGGGGGCAGTGTTGGTGTAACAGGTGCAGTAGAGGGCAGTGTTGGTGTTAAAGCTGCAGTACAGAAAGAACACTTTACAGGAAGGTCAGTGTGGTTCTGCATTTACACAAAGCATAAAGGTGTCTTCAGCTCTTCTATGTTCCATACAGGATGGGAGCTGTTTGATCAGAAACAGTAGCAGGACTTATCAGTCATCGTCATCATCAGCAGCAGAGGGGTCGAGTTCCTCACTGGACTGCGAAGAAGGACATCAGGATGCTGCTAAGAATGACTCAAGTCTTCCATCAGTCCCTCAGAACGATGAGGTATGTTAAAGGAACAGTTTGTTGAAAAATGGAAGGTTATTGCTATATCATCATTCCTTACACCCACCTACAGCTGTGAATGATCACACCATGAGCTTCCTCACTCTGGGTGTCACACTCTGGTTCATTTTCAGGTTATTATAAACTCACAGTCTGTTTCAGAGGAGAACAAAGGGAGTGTGTCAAAAGATCCAGACTCTCTCAGAGGGTTCTCTGATGATGGAACATCTGCAGCTGCAGGTAAGTGAGCAGTCAGAAAAATAGTGTAAATATATTACTTATTGCACCTTTAATGTCAGCTCCTATACTTTCTCTCTTAGCCAGTAGAGCAGAATAAACACTCACATATCAGCTTTAATATCAGCTCCTTCTTTTCCACTCACAGGTCTTAGTGCTGAGTTCGTCTCACTGTCCTTCTTGCCCCAGAAGGGTCACAGGCGTTTGGTTTTCTACTCTCAGAGGATTGAGGTGAGGTCTTCCATGACTCTGAGGAATCATTCAGACCGCTTCGAGGCGTGTCAGTGGATGGCGGAGCAGGAGTTCACCACGGGGAGGTTCTACTGGGATGTAGAGACGAGCGCGTGCAGTGGCTGGGCGGCTGGAGTGGCCTACACTCACCTGGGAAAAGACGAGCAGCTCGGGAGGAGTAAATCTTCCTGGTGTATTGAGTGGAGCAGCAGCAGGTTCAGCGCCTGGCACAACGGCTCCGAGACGCCCCTGAAACACAGACACCCGAGCAGACTCCGAGTCCTGCTGGACAGGGACGCTGGACATCTCTCCTTCAGGAGTGGAGAGGATGGAGAAGCTGAGCTGTACGATGTTCAGGTGGAGTTTGAGGCTGCGGTTAGTCCTGTGTTCTGGCTGTTTGGGACAAAACCTGGAAACGCCCTGTCCTTCCCCAGACCCTGAGTCCACTCTCACGCCGAGGATGGAAAATAACACAAAACTATGTGTTGGTTGTTGTACTGTTTATATACTGTATATATATATATATATATGTAATGTTGACCAAGGATTATTTATCAAATAAATAGTGATTGTAGTGCATGAAAATAATACATTAAACATTCTAACTACAGGCCTGATTGCTAGCTATTTATTTATTTATTTATTTATTTATTTATTCATTCATTCATTCATTCATTCATTCATTCATTCATTCATTCATTCATTCATTTATTTAGTGCAATTTTGGCTGTTTGGACCAATATATTTGTTTTGTTTTTTTTGTATTTTTTAATCAAATGGATACATTTTTATTAAATACTTAAAGAATTATAATTAATTATTTTTTAATTAAGAAAATGTTTTTATTTTATTTTAGGATGGCTTAAACAACTAAAATCCGAATACTTTTGATGAAATGTGAATGACAGCTCGGCTGTCCAATCATCAGTCTCGACGTGGTGACGTAAGCGCATACGTATGCACGCAATGTTCAAAAAATCCGGAAAAACATTACCCGGCGTGCGAACGAAAAAAAATCCGGCGATGTTTCACAACATTTATTGCAGAATCAGATTTATGTGTCATTTCCAGAAATAAATACAATCTAATAATGTTAATAATAATAATAATAATAATAATAATATATATTTATATATGTACTCTGAAAATATTTGTATAAAGAGGTTGGATTTAAATTTCCTCGCCTCTGTGGATATTTTGGCTCCTGCGCATGCGTGATATCTGAGCAGTGATAATAGCCTGAGAGTCAGAGAGACTCCGCTATCTGAGATTAGAAATTAGGAAAGATGAGGAAAGACGTGCGGATTTTACTCCTCGGAGAGCGTGAGTCTTCTCTTTCTGTCTTTTAGAACCTGACCCACTGAAATAGAATCGACCTACTTTACTGAACACTGCAGCCATCACATAAAATTCCTCTTCTGGACATATATAGAAGCTCTAGAAGGTCAGACATACAGTAATAGCCGGGGTTATTACGCTTTATAACACTTATTACGCAGTGCACAGGGCTGAAGGGGATGTCATAGCCTCAGGTTTGAAAGCACTTGACATAATGGCATAATGTCACGTGCCTCAGTCTGTACATCATTTATGTCCATCATGACACTGTGAGAATAATCCTCCTGGTGCTGGAGATCTAGCAAAGCAAGCTGGAGTCCAGGGTGTGGGTCAGGAGGAGAGGAGCTCTGAATGATTTATGAGTAGTGCTGGACAGAAAATCTCTCTGGCTCTCTCACTCACAAGTCTCTCACATCCTGGACCTCCGGCAGACTTCTACGATTTCCCTGTATTTAGCTCCATCCATCCATCTTTTCCTCAACCCTGACCAGATCTCCTGCTGATGAGAAGCATCACCACTACACGATGCTACCACCACCACCACCACCAGGGCGTCTAGGCTGTGGTCATGTCAGAATCTCTGGCTGCGAACGTCAGCGATTTTAACCAAACAAACCCATAATGAACTGTTTAACTAACCC
>NC_080720.1:33683351-33688351 GCF_019097595.1 Hemibagrus wyckioides
AAATCACAGAAAAAAGAAATAAAAGCCTCAGTGTTAGGTGTTATATTTCATTTTGGTATTATATTCTTGATTTTTATTAAGACTGGGGTTTCTTTTTGACCAAAGATAAGAAAGCATAAAAATAACAGGAAATAAATCATGGAGTCGGAGAGTTTCTGAGATTAAAGTGTGTTTAATCAGAGTGAATGGATTAGTCCTTTATAGGAGGACAAATATTTATATATTTATTCAAAAAATTATAGATTTAAATGATAAAGAAAAAAAGAGAATCAGCCGTGTGTGTGTGTGTGTGTGTGTGCGTGTGTGTGTGTGTGTGTGTGTGTGTGTGTGAGACAGATGAAGCCGGCGTGTGTACGAGCTCTCACTCGGGTCTTTAAAATTTCGGACTTGGACAATAACGGAATCCTAAACGACAACGAGCTCAACTTCTTTCAGGTGAAAACAAAAATGTGATGTTATTGTTGTTGTTATTATTATTGTTGTTGTTGTTGTTGTTATTGTTATTGTTCTGTGCAGAGAGTGTGTTTCAGCTCACCGCTCGCTCCTCAGGCTCTGGAGGATGTGAAGAAGGTGGTGAAGAAGAATACAGCTGAGGGAGTGTGTGAGGATGGACTGACTCTGCAGGGTGAGGGATACGACACACACATCGTCACCATTACTGTGTGTGTGTGTGTGTGTGTCTGTGGGTGTTAAATAAATAACCTCTTGTGTGTTTGTTATCCCAGGATTCCTTTTCCTCCACACGCTCTTCATACAGAGGGGGCGTCATGAGACCACGTGGGCGGTGCTTCGGCGTTTTGGCTATGACGATGACCTGGAACTACATCAGGACTACCTTTTCCCTCTGTAAGCCCCACCCACACATGTTAACCAATCCCCTTTTAGAGACCTTATTAGTTCATCCTTATTACCTGTTTCCTTTATTAGCTCCACCTCTTTGTTATTTGTTTCTGTTGTTATTTCTGCACCATTTAAATGGCTTCATCTTCAAAGAAGTCCCGCGTCTTTCTTACCTGCTTATCTTCAAAGTCCCGCCTCCTTCTTACCTGCTTATCTTCAAAGACCCGCCTCCTTCTTACCTGCTTATCTTCAAAGACCCGCCTCCTTCATACCTGCTTATCTTCAAAGTCCAGCCTCCTTCATACCTGCTTCGTTTGTTATTCCTATCACCTTCTTTCCTGTCTCTCTAGCCCTACCTCCTTTTTCCTTATTTCTGTTTATAGCTCCACCTCCTTCTTAACTCCACCTCCTGTTAGCTTTGTGTCTGTGTTACTTATTTCTCTTTTTCGCCCTGATCTCTGTACCTGTTTCCTTCTTACCTTCTTACTTCCTTCTCATTTGGATTTGTTAAAGCTTACCTATTGCTCACCTTTTTCTCTTTTTAGTCCCTCCCACTTCACCTGATTCCCAATTTAGCCACATCTTGCTGTTTTTTGTTTTTTTTACCCTTTCTTTTCCATTTCTCCTGTTAGATGCACAATTCTTTGGCCTGTATCTCTTCTGTTCTCTTCTGGCCCCGCCCATGTTTCTGTTTTTTTTGTTTTGTTAGCCCCACCCCCTGAGTTGTTTGAATGTAATTCCACCCTGTGTGTGTTTGTAGGCTGAGAATCCCGTCGGACTGCAGCACCGAGCTCAACCACAATGCTTCACTGTTCTTGCAGAGCGTCTTCGATAAACATGATAAGGTGAAGACGCCGCTGTGGCACCGACACCGATACACACACTGTGGGGTTTAAAGTGGGACAGATGTGGTACGGTGTATGCTGGGTCGATGGGACAGAAGTCATCTGAACGTTGCATTATTTTATTTTAGGACAGAGACGGTGCTCTGAACCCCAACGAGCTGAAGGACATGTTCAATGTGTTTCCCTACATGCCCTGGGGTCCGGACGTGAATAACACCGTGTGTACCAACGAGCACGGCTGGATCACATACCAGGGCTTCATCTCTCAGTGGACGTGAGTGACCGTTAGTCACCATGTTGAGTCATTTCCTTGAATGTCACAAGTCTTTTGTTCCTTTAATAGCACAGTGATTTACAAATGTTTACGATTTATGTTTATTTTTCAGCAGTGCTCATTCACTGCATCTGATCATCATCACACTGTAAACATTTATTCAGCTCTGGAGTGTGACTGGACAAAATCTTAGTTCATGTACTGTACTATTATCAGTGTGGTGTGTGCTGTACACATAAGGTTATGTTAGGGTGCATTCATATAAACCGGTGCTACAGTCAGAGCTTCTGTTAGAGAGAATTCATCAACACCTGATCCACCAATCAGAGTCCAGAACTCATTTACTGTGATGTTTGTCATGGTGGCAGGTTAACCACGTATCTGGACGTCCAGCGGTGCCTGGAGTACCTCGGTTACCTCGGTTACTCCATCATAGCAGAGCAGGAGTCGCAGGCCGCTGCCATCACGGGTGGGTTTATTCACACAGTTCTGAAAAAACGCCCATAGGTGATGCTATATTTAAACCTCTGGCTCTGATGTGTTACAGGAAATGTGTGTGTGTGTGTTCCACAGTGACCCGTAGTAAGTCTGTGGACCTGCAGCAGAAGCAGACACAGCGCTGTGTGTTTCTCTGTAATGTCTTTGGCAGCAGAGGTAGTGGAAAAAGCAGCTTCCTGCAGGGCTTTATCGGACGTAATCTCAATGTACACACACACACACACACACACACACACTATATTCATTTTGAAAGTGACTGCTGCACTAATACATCTAAGAGTGTGTATATAAATGAGTGTGTGTGTGTGTGTGTGTGTGTCTGTGTGTGTCCTCCAGTGTCAGAAGACTATCAGAGATGAACACAAATCACACTACGCTGTTAACACGGTCCATGTTTACGGTCAGGAGAAATACCTGCTGGTGAGACGCTGCTCTCTTTCACTCTTCACCTCTTACTATGTTTATTTATTATTATTATTATTTTATTATTATTTATATTATTAGTCTTATTTTCTACTAAAAGAGTGTGTGAAGTGTATTGTCTGAGCTGAGCTGTGTGTAGTGTGTGAAGCGAGTGTGTCCGGGGCTGATGGATTCATCATCGTCTGATCTTCTCTCTGTAGCTGCGTGAAATCTGCTCAGAGTTGGACTTCCTGTCCGAGTCTGATCTCTGCTGTGATGTGGTGTGTCTGATCTATGACATCAGCGACACGGACTCTTTCGACTACTGCGTGCGAGTGTTTAAGGTGAGTGTACACTCCAGTCTGCATGGACATACACACACACATAAAGAGATGAAACTGATTTCCACCTGAAGAAGTGGTCAGTGCAAACGAAGAGATCAGATCTCAGCTCTGGTGCTTGATGTGATTGGACAAAGCTCTCCTGTGTGAGTTAGAGGTCAGAGGTTAGACTTTGGGGTGAAAATGTGACCTTATCAGATCTTCACCACATTCATACTGTGTGTTAAGAAGGTCAGGAGAGCACTTAGTGTCATCCAATCACACTCTAGAGCTGAGATCTGTTGGACCTGTACATGTACACACACAGTTAGACTGTAAGGTGTGTGTGTGTGTGTAGCAGTGTTTTGCAGACAGCAAGGTGCCGTGTGTGATGGTGGCGATGAAGTCGGACCTGCAGGAGGAGGCACAGCAGCACGGAGTCACACCTCTGGAGTTCTGCAGAACAAACTTGATTCCTCCTCCACAAGTGTACAGCGTTAACACGGAGACCACGCCCAGCCGAGACGTCTTCATCAAACTTGCCACCATGGCAACGTACCCGTCAGTACACACACCTCTGAGAGTTTAGTAGTTTTAACACTTGTTGTTTCTGATGTAAGCATCTTCCTCTGTGTGTGTGTGTGTTTGTGTGTGTGTGTGTTTGTGTGTTGCAGTCACCTGCGCCTGCGCTGCATGTGTACCTGTAACAGGTGCACCTTCTGCCTCTGTCAGAACTTCCTCAACTCAGAGCTCCTCCACGCCGTGAAAGCTAAACTCTACACACTCGTCTTCAGCAGGTTCTCCTTTTATCTCTCCTTTTATCTCTATCTTTAATCCATTGTTCACACAATTCTGTCCCTTTTTTGAATTATAAATCTTTAGGAAACGATTCACTGCGTCTCAGCAAGACTCAGGTTTCAATTCAGTTTGATTCTTTAATTATGAATCTTTAAGAAATTGAGTGTGGCAAAAAAATTTCTCCAATTTGCCTTCATGAATTCAGAATTTTTTTTATTATGATTCACTTCCATTATGACTCTTTAGGAAAAGATTCAGTGCCTCATGAATGTAACTTTCAGAATGATTTGATTCAGTTTGATTCAGGTTCCTGATATACGATTCAATCTTTTATAATGATTCACATCATCTGTTTAGGAAGGAGTCAGTTCATAATGAATCATGATTTGATTCACTTTGATTTCAATTCTTTTGGAACCAGGTAATGATTCAGCTCATTATCAACTCTCAAAACCTACCAGTTTTTACGTTTTATTAATTCTATTTGATTCAAATCTTTAATGCAGTATAATCTTATAATCTTAGATTTTCCAAAAATGTAACACAAAGTGTTTTAAACACACACGTGACTCAGATTTACACACTGCAGGTATTGAAAAAGTATGCAGAAATGCAGTTGCGTGTGTGTGTGTGTGTGTGAGGATGCAGTTGCATGTGTGTGTGCGTGTGTGTGTGCATGTGTGTGAGGATGCAGTTGCGTGTGTGTGTGCGTGTGCGTGTGTGTGTGTGCATGTGTGTGAGGATGCAGTTGCGTGTGTGTGTGCGTGTGTGTGAGGATGTTCATGTTTGTGTGATGCACATGTTTACTCAGCATTTGTGGTGTAGTGATAAGGTTTCTGGAATCAGTGTGTGGTTCATTGTTTAATTTCCTTCCGTCTGTCTGCTTTCACACTGCAGGAGAAGTCGAGTCTGAGAGTCCTGTCCACTGTAACTGTCCTCTCATTCATCTGCCCTTATTTACTACACTTATAGTCATCAGCTTCACACACACACACACACACACACACACAGACACACACACAC
>NC_080720.1:33693351-33705851 GCF_019097595.1 Hemibagrus wyckioides
ACACACTCTGAGCTTCCTGTTTGAGATTTACACGTTTAATCTGCAGCTTCAGAACAAGACTGTAGACGAAGGTGACCGTGATCAAACTGTGGAAAATACAAGATTAAAAATTCACCTGCCAAAGGTCACACACACACACATGCTATTAATAACACACTTACACTTACACTTACACACACACACACACACTTACACAATGCACCGCAGCGATGATGAGGAGGGTGATGAAGAGCATACCGGCTCCCGCAGACAGAGACAGGAGCAGCAGTGTGTAACTGGGGCAGCTACATGGCTCGTAATCTACACACACACACACACACACATGAACATTCACTGAAATCAAATCACTCAAGCGTTATTCACTCACCAGCCACTTTATTAGGAACATGTTTACCTCAAACCCTGAGTATTTCAAAAGTTGCTGAAGCTCTGTAGCTTTTCACACACAGCAGTGTCTAGAGTTCACAGAGAAGAGTGTGGAAAAACACACACTAAGGTGTTTCTGCAGCCGGACAGAGGTTAGAGGTAGGTCAGAGGAGACTAGCCAGACTGGTCTGAGCTGACAAGAAGTCTACAAAGTCTGCAGTAACTGAAATAAAACTCTTTACACCTCTTCTGAGCGGAAAGGCATCTGAGAGCAGGAAACCACGTCGGGTTCCTCGAGAACAAGACAAGAACAGGAACCTGAAGCTACTGTGGACAGCGTGGCACCAGAACACTGAATCAATTACGGCTCCTCAGATGTGGTGGGTCGACTCCTTAAAAGAGTCAGATCGAAGAGTCGACTCATTTGTGAATGACATCACTACTCTTCATCTCTTTGTCATATCAAACCTCTTTAAATATTTTCAGGACTTTTCTTGTGTGTGTGTGTGTGTGTGTGTGTAACGAACTGTTTTTCAGTACACCGTGACCAGCAGTGTGTCAGTTTTAGGGAAGTGGCATCAGAGAAAGTGAGACTGAGACAGTAGTGGAGTTTTCGGAATTAAAACACTACCCAACGTAACGGGTTTTTTTTAACGTTACAGGAAGGCAGGAGCACTCACAAGAAATCACGCTAATTTCTGTCAACTTCTGTCACAGTTGTGTGTAGATGAACAAATTCAGATCACTGATAAATCTGCAGACTTTCATGTTTTAGAAAACTGCCTAAAAATCCAAAACGGAGGAAGCTCTAACGTGAGTTGATGTAAATGGAGTCAGGAGACGGGTTTAGGTGTGTTTTCACTGTGTTTTTGTGGTTGGAGAGCTAAGCGCTGTACTGATTAGCCTGATCCTGGTGTAATGTGTAGTTTAATTAATCTTAAACAGATTTCTGACCACAGCCTTTTTGCTTGACCCTCATGAGAAGTGAGATGATTTAGTACTCACAGTCACCTTTCACGTAGAGCATGAACTTGTTCCTCCCTGAGTGGTTCTGAATGGCTCCATGTGTGTTGTAGTGGAACGTACAGACGTACAGGTCAGTGTCATAGCCCTGCAACCCCGTGATGCTCACGTTGACCGCTTGGTTCCGGTCGACTACTCGATCCTCGATGCGACCCTCAAGCGTGTGATCTTTAACGTAGGCCTGGGCGGCGAAGTTGTGATACAGCACTTCTTTTTTCTGAATCCATTCCCGTCTCAGAGCGAAGCCGAACGGTGTTTGGACTCCAGGAGGAACGCAGGAGAACTCGATGGAGGAGTTGCGAAGTGCGTGGAGATACAAGACCTCACCGAACGCTGGGGAGAAAACACTTATTAAAGACGGTTTTGTAAAGTTTCCTGTCTGGATTCACTTAAACTGACCGGAAATTAAACGGTAAAGCATTTCTTTGTTTCTGAGTAGAGTCACTTTTACTGATATTAAGAGTTTTTAACCTACTTTTTTTTTTGTACGTATTTTGTGTACATGTTTTATTTATTTAATATTTGTACTTATTTTGTATACATATTCTTTCTTTATTTAATTTTTTGTACATATTTTGTGTGCATATTTTTTATTTATTCGATATTGGAACATATTTTTATTTATTTAATATTTGTACATTTTTGTTTACATAGTTTTTATTTATTTAATATTTGTACATATTATTTATTTATTCGTTTGTAATTATTTTGTTATTCATTTAGTCCAAAATTCATAAAACAGACAGAGACTTTAGAGGAATGTTCAGAAGAAATTAAAGATGCTTATCAGAAAGACAAGATAAGGGACTTTAACTTTAACTCAACAATGACAACAACCACCACCATCACCACTAACAAACACTATTATTACTAGACTACATCATTTCTATATTTTATAGCAGGAATTTCATTTACATTTTGTCATTTTAAGTCGCTTTCTAAAAATCATTGAACCCGATAATCTATAAAAACAGATGTGTAACAGAATGAGTGTAATAAAGTCAGAATTATGGTGTATGTTAGTGTGAGTAAGTGTGTTATTACACTGTAATAAACACCAGCTCAGCTCAAACACACACTTTATCCTCATGAAGATTTACACTGCAATATTACTCAATGTTACTAAAAGGACTCAATATTAACACACAAACATCACAGCTGTGTGTGTGTGTGTATCATATATGATGATGAGCAAATAAAGGAATAAAAGTTACCTGTGGAGATAAAGGTGATGAAGAAGCAGAGAGAAAGTCGCCGATGCTTCAGCAGCCAGGTCTCCATCCCGCTCTGTACGAGTTCTCACACCAACCAACAGAATACAACTGAAATCAGCCCTGGTGTGTGTGTGTGTGTGTGTGTGTGCTGGAACAGGAAATCCTAGTTAGTTAGTAGTAGGTTTCAGTGGCTCATGTGTGCATTTTTTTTTTTTTTTTTTGAGAGAGAACCACAAAGAAACAGTAGCTTGTTTATCTCCAGAGTTTTTTTTAAAATAATAATCTGTAAGTTTTTACAAAAGAGTCAAGAATTAAGCTGCTTTCTTAAATAAATTTGAGTTGATGTGTGTGAAAAGTGGCTCATGTCATGTGCTGAGGTTTTAACCACACACACTTTTTACCCCAGGACTTTATATTCCAGTTCCCCAAAAAAAGAAGGAAACTTTTACCAACTAAATGTTTTTGTAAATTAAAAAAAGTAAGTTAAAAAAAAAAATAAATCAGAAACACAATGTGTGCGCATGCGCATGTGCTCATCCTTAGAGGAAAAAAACAACAAGTCTACAATAAATAAAATAAAACAACTATAATTTCTCATTGTGATTTATATTTAGGGGGAAAAAAAATTATTGACCTGAGACATTTTTCTCCCCATGCTTTAAACAAAATATTTAAAATTATGTTTATTTTTTCTGCTTCTTTTAATGATTTTATTTAACTCATCCTCATCAGGCAATTTATTATTCAGTATAGAAATAGAAACACTAATAAACCGTTCAGAAACCGGACAATTCAAATCAGAAAAAATCAAATAAATAAATAAACAAACAAGTAAATTTAAATCAGTGTAACCCAACTTTTATTAGAAAACATACATATGTAAATAATTATTTTATTATTTACTAAAATGAGCAAAAATTAACCTGAAGAAATAAATTTAGTAAAATGTAGTATTCAGGGTTTTTTTTTTATTTTATCTATTTTCTTTTTTAAAACAAGAGATTAATAAAAGCCCTGTATGCAAATTACTAAATAAATAATTACTGTAATTGATCATAACAAATCTAATATCAGCTCACACATTTCATTCCTCTTTAATTACTAATAAAAATGTGGAATAAAAATATAACATTTATAAAATTTAAGCCGAATAAAAATTAAATAGCAGAAGCACAGCCACTAACACTGCTCTGCTGTGTCTCAGACACACACAAAAACAAACACAAAGCAGGAAGGGAAATTAATGTTTATTAATCCATGTTTCAAAAATTTAAAAAAAAAAAGCAACAAAAAACAAAAGGTCCAAACATACAATAAAGTGTTTACTGAGATTCACACATACACACACAGTAAGTAGGCATGTGCCAAACCAGTTCAAACTGGAATGTGTCTAAAATGTGTTATAAAAAACCTGGGGCTAAGGTTTTTACCCAAAAACAAACAGAGAAAGGTTAAATTAAAAGTACAATGTGAGATACACACACAAACACACATGATATTATATCTCTACATATAATATAAAGTATGCATGTGTGTGTTGACCTGATTATTGGCACATGCCTATGATGAAGCCCTCACCAAACCAGCGTTGGGGACACGACGTCCAACAGCACACTACCATGCTGCGAAGGCTCCATGCTGACTAAACACACACACACACACACACACACACTAGAGTGATGTTAATTATTCTATTCATTAGAATCATCATCATCATCGACTTGCCTTACAGCAACGCTGACACTGTTACAGCTCTAAACCTGAACGATAAACAATCTGGAGGAAAACAAAAAACCGTAAGGTAAAGTCCATAATGATAATCAGAGGTGGGTGTGTGAGGTGAGCGTCCTGCGTGGTGCCGTGAGTCTCTCCGTGCATTTTGTTTGTTTAATCATCTAAATAAACAGCAGAAAATGAGGCAAACCTCGCGGGCGTGTCAGTATCGGCTCATGCCCTGGTACTGAGGCACCTGTCCGTACGCCGGCATGTAACCTGGCATTCCCTGAGGAGGTGCACCGTACTGACCTACACACACACACACACACACACACACACAAACAATATAATCACAGCATAAAATAAAGGACACACATCTTCAGGTTGAAAATCTCAACATGATGACATCAACAAAAGTGGACAGTCATGAAGGTTTTGTTAGTCCTGTTATTAATCTACTTGAACGTCACACTCACTCAAGACTTGAGAAAATCCAGACTAAAAATTAAGAGCAGTATCTTTTAAGATCTTTATTTTGGGATTTGAATATATAAAATAATTTAAACAGCATTACTCTTTGCATTCAAATAAACAGGAATTGTCTGTAAATTTATTCTGTGGGAAACAGCGCATCTAACACTATGTGCTGTAGGTGTCGAAGAGGATGGAATGAATATGTGCTGTGGGGGTCGAGGTGTTTGGACTGCTCCGTTCTGGTGGTACTGGTATATGAGCCACTCACCGTGCATGGGGTGTCTGATGGGAGGCTGTTGCGGAGGTAATGATGCCACCTGTACAGCAGGGGGCGCTGCGACAGTTACAGTCGGCCCAGGATGAGGAGGAATCGTCTTCTGATACCTAGGCAGCTGAGCTCGCCTCTCCTCCTGCACCGAGAGCAACACACACACACACAAACACACACACAAAAACGACAATCACACACTGCACACTAAAAACCCATCATTCATCCTAAATTAAAATCACATCAAACATCTGATTATTAACGTTTACGCTTTCACGTTAAAGCTAAAAAACGACAGAGTCCACAGGTTAAAGGTGTAACGTAGACCCGAGATGACGTAAAGAGAGAGAAATACGGTTTTCATTACTTACTGTCAAATAAAAAGGGGATAAATCGGGAGAGGCGTCTCCGAGCACTTACCAGCGAGATATCCTCATCAGGGTGCATCAACTTACTGGTAGCACTGGAGCTGGAGATGGTGGCCGGCTTAGCAGAGACTGCTGGGGGGTTCGGTTTAGCCACAGTGCTACTAGCAGGACCAGAGGAAGAAGAGGTGGAGGTAGAGGAGGATGACGGAGGCTGGGTGTAGGCCGGGAAAGTGGCTTTGGGAGGATCGGCGTTAGCGGGCACAGGCTGCTGAGCCTGGATAGAGATCGAGGCGTTACGGGGTTGCCAAAACTTTCATACACTCCTGATACGACATTCATTAACATATTCAACGAATTTATGTTCACACGATCGCTTAAAATAGAACACACTGAGTGTATTAAGAAATTTCTAGAGAAATCATGTTTTTAATCATTTATTTAACACCAAAAGTGGAAATAAAGTCCATAGAAAATAATTTAATAATTAATTTAATAATAATTTTCGATAATCAGATTTTTAGACGATCATTATGAGCTACATATTTATTAAAGAGTAAAAATTCATCTTTTTTGGTTTAAACGTAGAAGAATCATCTAGCTGATTTGACTCATTTGTATGATGAATCATCAAATGAATCATAAATCAATTAATCAATTAACTAAATGAGTTCAGTAATTAACTGGTTTAGGTTACCTGAGCAGCACTGGGGAAGAGAGGTTTGGAGGCAGTGGGCGGGGCGACGGGCGCGGCAGGTCGGGGTGGAACACCTGGTGCTGTCACTGGAGGTACCTGAGCCATTGGGGGAATCCCTGGCCGGGGTACGTGAGGGGGCATTCCTGTAACACACACACACATCAGTCTCTGCTTCATAAACCTTGCGTTACTTTAACTACACCACAGTTATGAGTGTATGATCTCGGGTTCTTCAGAAGGTTGTAACCATCTAATCTACTCTAAACTCGGACAGTTCCGAGTAAGTGATTTCTCCAGTTCTGATCTAGATGTGCTCCAGTGCTCTGGAAAGTCCAATGATGGAAAGACCAACTCATGTTTTCTCAGTACACAGGACTGCAGTAATACTACACCGCTTGCCTGGGGGCATTCCTGGCATCATGAGGGGCACTCCGGGCCCAGGGGGCATCATCCCTCCCATCGGCATCATACTGTTAAAGGAACAAATTTAGGCTGTTAGGGTATTTACATCTCCAGAAACAGTCTAATCTATCAGTACGCAATAACATGCCACTTGTCTGAGTCGCAGCCTTTCAGAGAAACTGAATTACAAAAACCTTGTGTAGCTCTGGAGGATGGAGAGGAAGTGTAAAACATTTCACACACAGTGAGGTTAAACACACGGCTCTGATGCACTTAGAACTTTACACAGTTCACAGTGTGATCGTCATCGTGATTGGTGTCTCAAATCAAAAACTAGGAGCTTACATTTACATTATTAATCTAGAAATCCCAGAAAGTCAGGACAAATCTTTTTTTTAAGTTTAAAGACGACATGTCTAAGTTTTTTAAATTATGAAAAATGAACCGTAACAAAACCGTAACAGAAAAACGGCACGTGTTAAAGGTCTAAAATAACATGATTTGTGACACTAGTTTGTTTATTCAGTGACTGACACTGTAGGTGCGTTTACATGGACACTTTTTAATCAGATCGGACTGAATTCAATCAGATTGACGAATCCGATCACAGTGTTTACATGAACGCGGTATAAAGTAATCAGATTGTTATGAGCGTTTACATGACACATGATTAGAATCGGATTAGATCTTTTGACATGCGCACAGTCCACGGAAACAGGATTCCCGCCGTTTTGCTTAGCACCCACCATTTTACTTACGACAACATCCGTACGTCGTACGTCATTCTTGCGTCACTGCACATGCACAGAACTTTCCAGGAACATATTCCATCCGATTAAGTGTTTACACGTCCTCTCGATCGGACTAAAAATGGTTTAAACCACCCCTTACCCTCCGATTGAAATTTTAATCAGACGTGGCAAATTCCATCCGATTGACGTGCTTACATGACACTTTTTTAATCTGATTGTGCTTCTAGTCCTGTTACGATCGGATCACAAGTGTCCATGTCACGTGATGTTATACTGCCCCCTAGTGTTTAAGATGTTACTAAACCACACTGATCATATCTGTGATAAAAATGGGTTTAGAATTAGAAACAGAAGTGTACCCAGGTGGCATGCCAGGCATCACTGCAGGCATTCCGGGCATCATATGAGGAACTCCAGGCATCATATGAGGCATACCTACACACACACACACGGTTAATGAGCAAAGAGTAAATAATGCCGTCTAGTCTGAATGAGCAGACAGGAGAAGACATCCATGATAACGCTGCAGGCAGTAAATACTACAATATTCTTCACAGGTCTCTGTCTGTACACAAACAACACTCAGGAGATAAGTCACATAGGTGTAAAGATAAATTCGGGCATTAATATGCAGATATTCTCACAAAGACAACCCTGACCCACCTGAGTAGTTGGCCGGGGGCATGTAGGCGGTCTGTGGCTGGGCAACGAGCGGCTGCTGAAATGCTGACGGTCCAGCTTCATCTTCGTCATCATCCTCATCGGAGTCATCCTGGTTCTGTTTCTTTTTCTGGCTTTCTGTTAACACATACACACACAATTTAACAACATTTATCAAGGTTTCAACAAGGCTGTGTATGTGTGAGAATGTTCATGTAAACATTGTGTGTGTGTTGCTCATCATTGAAGTGTAAAGCACAATTCTAACACAGCTTATTTGCATGTAGTGACATGTCGTGCTAAAGGTCGTGTGCCAAGACAGCTGTGAGCATGAAGTGAGGGTGAAAAACCAAAGTGGAAATTATTTTGACTCACTTCTATACCAATAAAAATACTTCATATTTAATGATAACAATCGAGCGCTAAATCCTGCGTCAGAGAGGTGTTTATGGGGTGTTATGTGCAGACAGCATGAATGTTTTCATTTCACTTCTTTTACAAGTTTGTGCTGGCTCACATTTATTTTTATACTCTTTAACTAATGCAAATAGAATAAAGTGACTGATTTTAACTAAATGCTCTGGATGAAATCCAGTGAACTAGCTAGTGGATGTGTTTCTCATCCAGGCATGTTTATTTCTCATCTTTTAACTGTTTGGTGTATTTTATATTTATGAGATGATTATGATTAAAGACCAGCTATCATTTCCCACCTTGAGATTTCTGTTCCAGAAGCCGCCTCCTCTCCTGCATGTCTTTGTCCGGAATCCCTTCCATGCCGTAGATCTCCAGCTCAATGTCGGTTCGCCCGGGAATCGCATTAGGAACTCCGTCTATCGTTTCCTTGTGCACCTGGGGAAATAAAGAATGGAATATGTTCACGGTGGCCCCTTGGTGCACGTTTTATCTGTGAGTGGAAGTAGTGTCAGCTCATGTGTCCGTCTCATACCTGCATGCAGTGTATGGCCAGGCCGGGTCCCGTGTACAGCTTCTTGTGACATATGTGACATTTGAAATGTTTGGCTTTCTGATGCTGTATGAGAATCTTCTCGTCGTCAAAGTCTCTGTTGCAGTACCTTTGTGTAATTGGATTAAGGTCTGTAATCTATCACAAACTGGACAAAAACATCTAACAAACCACAGAAAAGGTGAAAAAACAAAAAAAAGCTCCACCTGTGAGGTTTAAACAAATCATAGTATCCCGTCTGAATAATAATACCTTGTAATAAATGTACCAATAACAATCATTTACAGGCCTAATGTGAGGAAATACATCATTTCTCTGTTAAAGAAAAAAAACTCTTTGGAATTTCAGTTCTTTTGAGTGAATCGGTTCATCAGTCTCGGTTCAGCAATAAGAGCCGACTCTTTCGGGCCCCAAAAAGGTTAGTGCCAAAGCAAATCCTTTTCAAACTGGACAAAGGTTTGCGATACTTATTCGTTAAACATGATTCTTCTTTTTTATGTCAGAATTTATCGTTTCACGGAATCTCATTTTATGAGTCGACTCGCGGAGCTCGGCTCCAAGAGTCAACTCGTCTGTAATCAGAATCATTCATGGGGTTACCCCAAAACATTACGTTTTCTAGTTTTAAAGGTTTTTTTTAAGTGAAATTAAGTCCGGCTGGAATTAATTAGAGACACGAGTCTATTGAGAGAATAGAAATGGACGAAGTTACCTTTTTGAAGAAATTTAAATTGAAATTAATCCCAAATATCATATTACAAGTTCATTGGCTGTAGTGTTTTATCTTTTCCTGACTAGGAAAGTCGATTTTAAAGAACGTATTTCACATAAAGAACTTCTATACCAAGTTCTTATTTAAAATACACAATTATTTAAACAAAGTTGTGCTATGTCATATCGCTGTGAAGAAACACGTATAACTATAAAAAAGTACTGTTATCTGCTAGCTAGCCTCGTTTTCAAGACATGGGCACATTAGCTTGAAACGTATCTCAAAATACTCATATGCTTTCTACTTAGGCGCCCTACTCCTGCTCTGAAATAACGCAGTATGTACGCTAAGTAGTGCACTAGACGACTACCTGGGCGTCGTTTGGGACGTAGCCACGCTAGCCGAGAAGATATTTCACTAAATTCGGTGTTTTTAAGTCGCAATGGAAGTCACAAAGGATACCAACACCACGGTTTCAGCTGCTTCTTCTTCTTTCTTCCCATTTCTGTTCTAAAACTAAAACAAAAACTAATTTACGCTAATTAAAAAAAAATGACTTTATTCACCACTCCTCTGCTGAATAAAATGGCGCGACGCTCTCCGGGTTGCCTCACAATGCACTTCCGGTGTTTGCACCGCGCATGCGCATAAGGGCCTAAACGTATTCAGCAGTAGTGTGTGCTATTGGCTCGATTCATTAAAAAATAACATTTTTATTAATATTTAATATAACGATATTGTTATTTAGAAAACAGAAACACCAATATACTGGGGAAAAATATTTTTTAAATAAATTTTCTAACATTTTTAATCAAATCGATATCAAATTCCTTCGAATAAATAAATAAATAAACAAACAAACAAGTAAACTGGTTTACACACAAAATAAAAATTCCAGGAAGCTTTCTGTTTTTTTTTTTTGCTTTTCAGTCATAAAACTGTTTAATGATTCCCATATTTACATACCAAATCTACAAAATCTGCACGTTAAAATATTTCAGGTGAGCATTATCAAGCTCTGTGTTAGAGCTACAGATTTCAGCCTTTAGAGCATAGCTTTACATCGCAGCTTAGCGGCTACACACTCGACCGTCATTAACAAAAAACAACAACAAAAAAACAAAAACAGCTTAAATATTTATGTTAAAATATGAAACTGCTGGATTTGTGTTGTGAAGAGAGACCGTGGTGTAGCAGGAGGTCAGACCACGCTGTGTCAGAGAGTTAAATACTTCAGTTAGCTGTTAGCGCTGTCCGAACTGTACAACACTGTTATATCTGATCTGCTGTCAGTCGTCTCTTGCTGCTGTGCTGAATGTTTGTGCATAGACCAAAAATGAGCTGATCTCAGAACAGTCACTAAACCCGACACTAGGCGTGTGCTGATCAGTTCGTGGGTCAAAATGTGATTAGCCAACTGCAAAGTCGATCACCATTATCCTTTCTTAACATCTCATTCAGCTCACTGTGTGGCGTAGCATAAAATACTAGCATTGTGCTAATGTTAGCTAAGCTACCTGTTAAAAGAAAGGCTAATGTCGCTGTCCAATTTTATTTTATTTAATTTTTTTTTTTTACCAAAAAACTCATCTGAAATCTGAAACGTTTCTCCTTGAATGAATAACAGGATCATATCATAAGCTGTGATTATTACATCAAGAAAAAGTAAGATATCAGCACACGCCTAATGGAAACATTCAGTTCATATGTACACTAGCACCGTCTATAGACACACACACACACACACACACGACTGATTAGTCCAGTGTCTGACACACAGCTACAGCTATAAATACATGTTTATTTCACGCCATTTTACACTTTATACTTAAATATTTCCTTTAATCCAGTGTGCTGCTGGAAAGTAGCAGTAGCGCAAAAGTACAACGGATTTCTCACATCCGTCTGTTAGACTGAGGCATAAACGGTGAAGAGCTGAGGAGGAGGAGGAGGAGATGATTTTTGGCTATGTTAAGGAAAGTTTGCGCTCTCTCATGACGCTGTTATCACTTATAAAAATATAACGTCCGCTAGAAACAGCTACAGCACACACCTTGCTAACACACCTGCTAACACACCCGCTAACACACACGACACACAGCTTAGATTTAAACAAGGACATGGAACGCTGAGAGAAAACCAGTGCAGGTTTACTGTCTGATCGCCAGCATCCAGCTGAGGGCTAGGAGCCGAGATGCTAATATTCAAAACTGACAGCAGCACTAGGAGCTTCAATTCAAGCTAATGTTGCTAACAGTGAATAAAGTCCAACAGATGCTAGTTAGCATGACATTAATTCACTTGTATGTAAAAGTGAAACAAAAACAAATTAATTTTCGTCAGCAGTTCATTAGAGAATTTTAGTCCAACAAACTTGTAAACTTTGGAAGCTTAAGCAATAAGGAGGCAGAGCTACAGTATCTAAACCCCACTTGACTCCACCCCCCACTAATTATTAAGTACAGTTCATATTGGACTTTGGTCATTAACAAACCAAAATAAAGCAGTTAATATTCTCTTAAAACCATCACCCATTTCTCCACAGATCATCGCTAATTAATTCTTGCTTCATCCTCTGTGTTGCTTTTCTCTTTTCTTTCACTTTCACATTCTGCTGCATCTCTTTTTTTCTTCTTGGACAGCACACTGCAATGATGATGATGCAGTTTAGGCACTAAACACACACACACACACACACACACACACATATGCTTGGAGTGAGGTACTTAGCATTTTGTTCTCATTTCACTAACAGCCAAAGATTAAAGGTTATGGTGTCCTACACACACACACATACACACACGCTGGTCATGGTGCTGGTGGAAGTTTGACGTCCAGCAGGCTATAAGCGAAGACATTCCAGAAGATCCCAAAGAGGACGAAG
>NC_080720.1:33710851-33713351 GCF_019097595.1 Hemibagrus wyckioides
GTGAGTTCAGTTCCTGGGATTAGCTCCATATCCAACAAACCAGGAGAAAGCAGATACTGAAGAATGAATGAATGAAAACAAACACAAAGCGCTAGCTAAAGCATCTTTCTTGCCATACAGTGTGTGTTTTTAGTAATTAAACAATTATTAGTAATTATATCTGACCATTAGTAATTATATCTGAGGTAAATGTTGACGTTCTGGATGATTCTATTACAGCTACATGCTAGCAGGCTAAATCATACAGTGTGTGTTTCTTTAGTCATTTATAAACACATCTGAGGTAAATGCTGACGTTCTGGATGATTCTATTACGTTTCCACTCGCACTATGGCTTTATATTGGCTATATAACAATTACCAGCTACATGCTAGCTCGCTAAATTTTAATTTTATCCATACATTGTCTTTATTTTAGTAATTTACGAACATATCTGAGGTAAATGTTGATATTCCTGATGGTTCTGTCTCATTTCCACTCTCTTTTTATATATGTGAGTTAGCGTTAAAGATTAACTAGCTAATGTTCACACCTATGTTTTCCGGTTGCCTAGCAACAGCATTCTCACAACTTTCACTGTTTGAGTAGCAAGTATGTCATTTGTTCCCATGTTAAAAAAAAACCCCAGCAAGCTGCTACACACACACACACACAGACACACACACACACACAGACACACACACACAGACACACACACACACACACAGACACACAGACACACACAGACACACATACACACACACACACAGACACACACACACAGACACACAGACGCACACACACAGACGCACACACACACACACACACACACACACACACACAGACACACACACACAGACACACACACACATACACACAGACACACACAGACACACAGACACACACAGACACACATACACACACACACAGACACACACACACAGACACACAGACGCACACACATAGACACACAGACACACACACACACAGACACACACACACACACAGACACACACACACATAACGTGTTGGTCGATTTCTCATTAACACAACAGGATCCTCAGAAGACGTTGTTTCCAATTACATATGCATGCGCACACAGACACACTTACACACACTTACACACACACATATACACAAGACCATTTGGCCACTTGGCACACAACATCTTTGCATGCTGATTTATGACACCACTAATTTCACTCAGAGAGTGACCTGAAGGGCACATAGCAGCTGGGATCTGTGTGTGTGTGTGTGTGTGTGTGTGTGTGATTGACCCTTAATTATGAAGAGACTGCCATGGTACTTTAGTGCTACAACCATGGCCTCAGGACACTGATCTCTCTCTGTCTCTCTCTCTTTATCATACACACATACACACACATACACACACACACACACACACCATGACACTAGCTGCTAATATCATCAGGGAGAAGAAAATAACATTTCCAGTCCAAATTGACCTTCTTACTGATGGAGATGCAAGCACATACACTCACACAGGATTTTTCATGGAACATCTTTTGTGTGTGTGCGTGTGTGTATGTGTGTGTGTGTGAGTGATCACAATGGATCAATCAGTGTTTATTCCTCATCAGGTCAGCCCTGCATTGCGGATCAATCTCAGTCAGGTCAGGACACACCCACCTCAGACAGGACGAGAACCACACATGTTTACACGGTGGTCCGAATGTTCGAGCCGCTACTATAGAAACGACATCAAGAGAATTAAAGTAAACCATGTTCATCCACACCTCCTGACCAATCAGAATCCAGAATCTGTGAGATGAACGCTGCACCTTCACTGGGACTCACCTGCCAAAACTCCGCACACGTAGATGAGGCCGATCCTCGCGGCTCCGTGCACCATCTCCAGAGGAACACCAACTAGCAGCTGCATGGCCATGTTCAGACCCAGGTGCTCAATGCTAACACACACACACACATACACATAGTGTTAGCATGGACATGAACAGAGCAAGTTGACTGAACAGTGAGCTTTAACTAGTGGACCATGCTAGCGTGGGTTAGCGGTGTTAGGGCTTTCACTCACCCAGCGTGCATGAAGATGTAGCTGAGGTAGCGCCAGGCCTGCGCCCTGCACTGGGGGTGATAGGGCAGAGGACTCTTCAGGAAGGACGGAGACGAAACCTGCAGAACCCAGCGGTCCAGCAGGAGGCCATAATACACAAACACCACCATCTGAGGGGCACAAACACCACACCAGCACCTGAGCATGGGTTTAAACATCTCAGCAGAACCACGTTTTCACCTACAGACTGATTTTGTTAATATGCCATGTAAACAGTGCCCTCGCCTCTGTGATGGTGATGGTGAGGATGAGCCAAGGTGGAGGACAGTAGGTGTAGCTGTCGAAGTACCACTTGCGGTCCACTTCCCGAGGTAGCGTCTCGTAGGCTACGTGTCGGACGAGTCTCTGAGGCAGACCGAGTCCCACTTCCTCCCTCAGGCTGGAGCTCTTCAGCTGCCTCCCTCCCTGCTGGATCGCTCGCCGGAA
>NC_080720.1:33718351-33720851 GCF_019097595.1 Hemibagrus wyckioides
AAACTACAGAAATGACAGAAATGACAGAAACTACAGAAACTACAGAAATGACAGAAACTACAGAACGACAGAAACTACAGAAACGACAGAAACTACAGAACGACAGAAACTACAGAATGACAGAAACTACAGAACGACAGAAACTACAGAAACTACAGAAACTACAGAAATGACAGAAATGATAGAAACTACAGAAACTACAGAAATGACAGAAACTACAGAACGACAGAAACTACAGAAACTACAGAAATGACAGAAACTACAGAATGACAGAAACTACAGAATGACAGAAACTACAGAAACTACAGAATGACAGAAACTACAGAAATGACAGAAACTACAGAAATGACAGAAACTACAGAACGACAGAAACTACAGAAACTACAGAACGACAGAAACTACAGAACGACAGAAACTACAGAATGACAGAAACTACAGAATGACAGAAACTACAGAAACAACAGAAACTACAGAAATGACAAACTACAGAACGACAGAAACTACAGAAATGACAGAAACTACAGAACGACAGAAACTACAGAACGACAGAAACTACAGAACGACAGAAACTACAGAAACTATAGAACGACAGAAACTACAGAACGACAGAAACTACAGAAACTACAGAATGACAGAAACTACAGAACGACAGAAACTACAGAAACTACAGAACGACAGAAACTACAGAAACTACAGAACGACAGAAACTACAGAATGACAGAAACTACAGAACGACAGAAATGACAGAAACTACAGAAATGACAGAAACTACAGAACGACAGAAACTACAGAAACTACAGAACGACAGAAACTACAGAAACTACAGAATGACAGAAACTACAGAATGACAGAAACTACAGAAACTACAGAACGACAGAAACTACAGAATGACAGAAACTACAGAATGACAGAAACTACAGAATGACAGAAACTACAGAAACTACAGAACGACAGAAACTACAGAAACTACAGGACGACAGAAACTACAGAACGACAGAAACTACAGGACGACAGAAACTATAGAAACTACAGAACGACAGAAACGACAGAAACTACAGAATGACAGAAACGACAGAAACTACAGAATGACAGAAATGACAGAAACTACAGAATGACAGAAACTACAGAATGACAGAAACTACAGAACGACAGAAACTACAGAAATGACAGAAACTACAGAACGACAGAAACTACAGAAATGACAGAAACTACAGAACGACAGAAACTACAGAAATGACAGAAACTACAGAATGACAGAAACTACAGAAACTACAGAATGACAGAAACTACAGAATGACAGAAACTACAGAAATGACAGAAACTACAGAAATGACAGAAACTACAGAACGAGAGAAACGACAGAAACAACAGAAACTACAGAAACTACAGAATGACCGAAACGACAGAAACTACAGAACGACAGAAACTACAGAAACTACAGAACGAGAGAAATGACAGAAACAACAGAAACTACAGGACGACAGAAGCTACAGAAACTACAGAAGCTACAGAACGAGAGAAACTACAGAACGACAGAAACTACAGAAATGACAGAAACTACAGAACGACAGAAACTACAGAAATGACAGAAACTACAGAAATGACAGAAACTACAGAAATGACAGAAACTACGGAAATGACAGAAACTACAGAAATGACAGAAACTATAGAACGACAGAAACTACAGAAAATACAGAATGACAGAAACTACAGAAATGACAGAAACTACAGAAATGACAGAAACTACAGAAATGACAGAAACTACAGAACGACAGAAACTACAGAAAATACAGAATGACAGAAACTACAGAAACGACAGAACGACAGAAACTACAGAAATGACAGAAACTATAGAACGACAGAAACTACAGAAAATACAGAATGACAGAAACTACAGAACGACAGAATGAGAGAAACTACAGAAACGACAGAACGACAGAAGCTACAGAAAATACAGAATGACAGAAACTACAGAACGACAGAAACTACAGAAAATACAGAAACTACAGAACGACAGAAACTACAGAAAATACAGAATGACAGAAACTACAGAAAATACAGAATGACAGAAACTACAGAAACTACAGAACGACAGAAACTACAGAAAATACAGAATGACAGAAACTACAGAACGTCAGAAACTACAGAACGACAGAAACTACAGAAAATACAGAATGACAGAAACTACAGAAAATACAGAATGACAGAAACTACAGAACGACAGAAACTACAGAAAATACAGAATGACAGAAACTACAGAACGTCAGAAACTACAGAACGACAGAAACTACAGAAATGACAGAAACTACAGAAATGACAGAAACTATAGAACGACAGAAACTACAGAAAATACAGAACGACAGAAACTACAGAAACGACAGAACGACAGAAATGACAGAAACTACAGAAATGACAGAAACTACAGAAATGACAGAAACTATAGAACGACAGAAACTACAGAAAATACAGAACGACAGAAACTACAGAAAATACAGAATGA
>NC_080720.1:33733351-33803351 GCF_019097595.1 Hemibagrus wyckioides
GCCCTCTAGCGTTCATCAAGTGTAGGAGCAAAATATCTATAGCTAAATGCAGAGAGAGAGAGAAATAAGAAAAAAGGATACGGATAAACGAAATAAATAATATCATGATCATGCAAATCTGATCTTATTTTATTTATTTATTTATTTGTGTGTGTGTGCTTTAATAAAAAAATGCAAATGAATGCAAATATGCCCAAATTCTTTCTCTCTCCATCTTTCTCTCTCTCTCTCTCTCTCTCTCTCTCTCTCTCTCTCTCTCACACACACACACACACACACACACTATTTTTTTTTTATTTTTCCATCCAGTTTGTTTTCCTGTAAGATTTTATTCGGATGTTTCTGAACTCACTGCAAGCTTAGATTGCGTTTCTCAATCATGCAAAACAGCCGAGCGGCACACACACACACACACACACACACACGTAGGCAAAACAAGTTCCATCAGATTTAAGATCTAATTTCAAATCCCTGGACCACCAAGCTCCCCCTGCTAAAATTCCATCACTTTTTAAAAAAAAATTTCACATATTAGACACCACTCACTGGTGTTTGTGGGCGTGGCCTGTACGTCATCTTCTACAGAGAAACAGCAGTAGCTTTGGCATGTGTAGCTTCTAAAGTTTATAATCAAAGAAAAAAGCAGATGTATAATTCATGTGTTAGCAGCGTAGCTTCATACTAGCTTGGTTCTCAGATTCGATTCGATTCGATTAGATTAGCAAAGTAAGCTAACTGTACTTGCTAAATCCACTCTCCAGTTTCTGCTCCTTTATTAACGTTTAATCGGACAGGAGAAGATGGAAACGGAAACCAGGGTTAGGAGGGTTTCTTACACAGTAGATCTTTTTAACTAATTAAATTCATTAAGAAAATTAATCTAGAGTTACAGAGACGTCCTGAGGAGGGATAAAGATCAGAAGGAAGCAGCAGAGATCACTGTAGAGAGAGAGCCTAGCTAGTGCAGTTAGATCACTTTGCTAACCTGATCTGATCTAAACTGATCTGATCTAAACTGATCTGATCTAAACTGATCTGATCTAAACTGATCTGATCTAAACTGATCTGATCTAATCTAACCTGATCTGATCTAAACTGATCTGATCTAAACTGATCTGATCTAAACTGATCTGATCTAATCTAACCTGATCTGATCTAAACTGATCTGATCTAAACTGATCTGATCTAAACTGATCTGATCTAATCTAACCTGATCTGATCTAAACTGATCTGATCTAAACTGATCTGATCTAAACTGATCTGATCTAAACTGATCTGATCTAATCTAACCTGATCTGATCTAAACTGATCTGATCTAAACTGATCTGATCTAAACTGATCTGATCTAATCTAAACTGATCTGATCTAAACTGATCTGATCTAAACTGATCTGATCTAAACTGATCTGATCTAAACTGATCTGATCTAATCTAACCTGATCTGATCTAACCTGATCTGATCTAAACTGATCTGATCTAAACTGATCTGATCTAATCTAATCTATTCTGAGCATGAAGCAGAGCATGTGAGATATAAATTTTAATGTGTTTATCTTGTTAAGTTTAGGAGCAAAAAAGCTTTTCTCTCACACTGTCTCTCATCTCAACTGAAAAAAAACTAATCCCTGGACAGGCCACGCCCACAAGGTCAGTGATTATTCAGTGATCTATAACTATGCACCACAGCCAGCTTGATCACTAAAATCTATCAGAAGTGTACTCTAACAGCACACAGACTTCAAAAACGAAAGTTTCCCAGCTTTAAGGAGCACAAAAGCAGGACTCATGAACCCCATGGTGATGTTAATGGCCAGAGTGATGGCTAGCGCCAGGCTGAAGTCTTTCATGGAGAGCATGTCCTGCATGATGAAGGCGACGGTGATCGGAAAGTTCTGGACCAGAAACATCAGCAGGTTCACCACCACCACGTGAAAGGCTCGTGTTTTCACGCCGGCTCCGTCGTCCGTCCCCGTGTCCACGCTCCTCTCCCCCGGGCCCGGGTGTCTCAGCGTCTTCAGAATGGACACGCAGCTGAAGATCTTGATGCTCAGCATGATGATGGTGTACACCAGGATGACTTTGTAGGGCAGTAAGGGGAACGTGAACATGCAGACCACGCCAGACACCAGTCCGCTCGCCCACGTCACGCCGCAGATGACCGCTCGGTACCTGAGAGCTCTGAACTTCAAGAAGGTGAGGGGATGGACCACGGCCACATAGCGCTCCAGACACACGGCACACTGGAGCAGAGAGCGCACCACCATCCCCACGCCGATGACAAAACCGACCACTTTATAGAAACACAGCTCCGTCTTCATGTCACACGACACGTGAAACGGCGCCAGGAGCAGGAAGAAGATCTCCACAGCAGCCTGGTTGAGGGTGAAGACGTCACATGGATCCAGGCTCCGGCATCTGTTTATCAGCAGCACCATGACGCAGGAGTTCAGGGGAAGACCCAGGAGGTAATTCAGAACATGGATAGATATGACGAAGGAGAACTTGATGATGTGCTCCTCCTCTTCCTCTGTAGGGATGGAGGAGTTCAGCATGCTGGAGATGTTCATCCTTCTGTTCTCCACAAGAAACAGAGTAAACAGTGCAAGAGAGAGGAAAGAATGGAGAGGTTTAGGTTTATTCATGTTTATGGGCTGTTTCTGATGTAACACATTATCGTTTCTATAGCAACCACTATAGAACACAATCACGTCACTCTGAGGAACACAATCACACGTCACTCTGAGGAACACAAACACACGTCACTCTGAGGAACACAAACACACGTCACTCTGAGGAACACAGTCACACGTCACTCTGAGGAACACAGTCACACGTCACTCTGAGGAACACAATCACACGTCACTCTGAGGAACACAAACACACGTCACTCTGAGGAACACAAACACACGTCACTCTGAGGAACACAGTCACACGTCACTCTGAGGAACACAGTCACACGTCACTGAGGAACACAAACACACGTCACTCTGAGGAACACAGTCACACGTCACTCTGAGGAACACAAACACACGTCACTCTGAGGAACACAGTCACACGTCACTCTGAGGAACACAGTCACACGTCACTGAGGAACACAAACACACGTCACTCTGAGGAACACAGTCACACGTCACTCTGAGGAACACAGTCACACGTCACTCTGAGGAACACAGTCACACGTCACTGAGGAACACAAACACACGTCACTCTGAGGAACACAGTCACACGTCACTGAGGAACACAAACACACGTCACTCTGAGGAACACAGTCACACGTCACTCTGAGGAACACAGTCACACGTCACTCTGAGGAACACAATCAAACGTCACTCTGAGGAACACAAACACATGTCACTCTGAGGAACACAAACACACGTCACTCTGAGGAACACAAACACACGTCACTCTGAGGAACACAATCACACGTCACTCTGAGGAACACAATCAAACGTCACTCTGAGGAACACAAACACACGTCACTCTGAGGAACACAATCACACGTCACTCTGAGGAACACAAACACACGTCACTCTGAGGAACACAAACACACGTCACTCTGAGGAACACAATCACACGTCACTCTGAGGAACACAGTCACACGTCACTCTGAGGAACACAATCACACGTCACTCTGAGGAACACAGTCACACGTCACTCTGAGGAACACAATCACACGTCACTCTGAGGAACACAAACACACGTCACTCTGAGGAACACAATCACACGTCACTCTGAGGAACACAATCACACGTCACTCTGAGGAACACAATCACACGGATTTTATTATTATTACGTTTCCTACATATGACAGAATTAATTAACAGATTTATTCAGCTGATTAGAAATTAATTAAGATGTATTAATTAATGAATATGTAAATGAACACATGCTTAATAAAGAGTTTATTAATGATCAATAGAGTGTAAGGAGAGCCGTGCTGATGACATTTACAGAGTTTCAGGCTCTTAAACCTCAAATAATAAATTGTGTAAGAGAGACAGCACAGTGATCCTCATCACACCTTCACTATGTGTGTGTGTGTGTGAGAGAGAGAGAGAGAGAGAGAGAGAGAGAGAAAGAGAGAAGAAACCTCTGGATTTACCTGGAGAATTATTCTAATTAAACTCAAACTGCAAACCTTCACTGAGTACATCATATACAACTCAATCACAGAGGAGATAAACAAACAAACAAACAAACACATTCTACACAATTACATTCTTTCTTTATATCAGACCTGTAAGTAAATATAAATAAATGATGATTCAGAGAAACTTACGTATGATGCAGAGCACTTCTCAAAAAATCTCTTCTCTCTCTTTCTCAGTGTGTGTGTGTGTGTGTGCATGTGTGTGTGTTGTTTCTGTGTGTGTGTGTTTCTGCCTCGTCAATAATCTCCACAAAGACTTGTCATTCATGCAAATAACAAATACACACACACACGTCACTCGCATACATCACACACACACACACCCACACACACACGTTGCCATTTTATGTCAAAATACTTCTTTGAAAATACTTCTTTGTGTGTTTTTTTCTAAACAGATAGAGTTCCAGCTGCAGGAAGAATGAAACTAAAATAAAGTGTAATGTAAAGAGTTCTGTAGCTAAAGCAGTCAGTGACATCACCAACAACCTCCACAGGACATGGTGAAGGTCACACCAACCAACCGCTGGACAACGACACAAACTTCTCATCAGCAGGAAGGCTCAGAAGACCAGACTGGACTCCAGGCAGAAACACCGAGAAGATCCACAAAAGTTCTGGAGCTTTAAAGATGAAATGTGGAGGAAGAAAAGATCTGCTCATGATCCAAACAAGCTGCCATGGTTAAAATGACAACAAGTCTCCATTATATGTTTTGGATAGAAACAGCAGGCACGTCAGGTGAATGTAAATGTAGCTTGTAGTTATTTGGACTTTTCTGTACTTTTCGTTGGAAACAGATTTCCAGAACTTCACTATATGACCATCAGAGTTCGCTATACCTCCAGGGTTTCTCTCTCAGCATCAGTCACATGAATACATTTTCATGGAAATCTGAATGGAAATCTGCTGAGAGATGGAGGAGACCAGAGGCTTTAATCACGTGGCATCAGATCCATCACGAGAACTTTCCAGCTTTATGGAGCACAAAGAGCGCCTGCACCCAGCCCACTGCCAGGTTGATGGCCAGGCAGACGTCTGCACTCAGTTTAAACACGGCACTGGGCAGCGTGTGCAGCGTCGCAAACAGGACTGCGATGGGTGTGTTCTGGACCAGAAACGTCAGCAGGTTCATCAAGACCACGTGAAAGGCTCGTTTTTTGGCTCCGTCCTCCCCCCAGCGGTCAGCGTTCCTCTGCGCCGGACCCGAGCGTCTCAGCTTCTTCATGATGGACACGCAGCTGAAGACGTTGACGCTCAGAATCATGAAGTAGATAACTCCAAAGACCTGGTATGGGATGTCAGGGAACATGAACATGCAGATGATTCCACATGGCATTGCACCCACCCACACCATCGCACACGTCCCCATGCGATAGCGCAGAGGCCTGAACTTCAGGAAGGTGAGAGGATGGACCACGGCCACGTAGCGCTCCAGACACACGACGCACTGCAGCAGAGCTCGCACCGACATCCCCAAGCCCAGGAACAACCCCAGCGGCTTGTGGACCCACATCTCAGACCTGACGTTCAGCAGGATGTGAAAAGGAGCAAGGAGCATGAAGAAGATTTCAGCAGCGGCCTGGTTGAGGGTGAAGACGTCAGACAGATCCAGTCTCCTGTGTCTGTTTAACAGCAGCATGATGATGTAGGAGTGCAGAGAAAGACCCACGGTGTAATTCAACACATGCACACATACAACCAGGAGGAACCTGGGGCTGGTCTTCCACTGTTCCTCAGGAGGGACGGAGGAGTTCATGTTGGAGGAAATCATTGTTCTCAGGCTGGAGAAAGAAAAAATGTTCCTCAGAAACAAAACTGGAGACAAGAGAAAACAGATGAAACTGAGAAGAAGATATTCATCAAAATTCATCAAAACAAATCAACGAATGGAAAAATGACCCTGAAGATTTGATCCTGATCAAACTAACACACGTGGAACGGAAATAGTTTATTCCAGAGTCGAGTCACAAACGAAGTCTAAGAGACTCAAATACAACATGATTCTGATTCTTTTGATTGATTGATCATTCTCATCACCTGGAGAATACATGTGAAGCCTGCTGGTGGTAGCATCATCATAAATATTCTGTTAACTTCCATGTTCTGATATTCCTCCAGGACGAGATATTCTGCTTCGGCTCCACAGCGCCGTTCAGACGTGTTTATTTATTTATGATACGGATCATATTACTGAGATATTACTGATTACTGTATTCAAGGATATTAGAATTAAAATAAATTAATTCTAACACGTGTTTGGAGAATATACACATCAGAATTTATCCCAATAATAATAATAATAATAATAATAATAATAATAATAATATTGTTATTTCAGTCTTTTTAGAAGGTTGTGATTATATATACACACTTAAAAGGTTTTTTTTAAAAGAAAAAAGTCTTATTTAACTATCCATAAGATTTTACATCCTTTAAGTATTTTAATGTCTGTATTTATAACAGAATATATTATCATCTCACTGAGCGCACTCTGGGATATTATACTAAAGAAACGAGAAGAACAGATCCTTTTCATGAATCTTCATATTTTTATGTCTGATAATATAATGATATAATGAGACAATAAATAATAATAAATAATAAATGAACAGCTTTGATTAACATAAAAATTTCACTTTAAATAAAGAATAAAGAAGAGAGACGCTTACAGACGCTGCAGCCGAGATCTCTCCTTCCTAACAGCTTCCAGGTGTGTGTGTGTGTGTGTGTGTGTGTGTGTGTGTGTGTCACCACCTGTGTTGTTAATGTCTTGTCATTCATGCAAATTCACTATACTGATGTTTTATTAAAAAAACAGAACACATAACTAATCCCAGGTGATGATGAGACTTTCAGTCAACATGTTTATAAATATTAAAGTTTAAAATATCTTTATTAAAAAAAAAAAAAAAAAAATTTTAAATATACACCGATCAGCCATAACATTATGACCACCTGCCTAATATTGTGTCGGTCCCCCTTTTGCTGCCAAAACAGCCCTGACCTGTTGAGGCATGGACTCCACTAGATCCCTGAAGGTGTGCTGTGGGATCTGGCACCAAGATGTTAGCAGCAGATCCTTTAAGTCCTGTAAGTTGTGAGGTGGAGGCTCCATGGATCAGACTTGTTTGTCCAGAACATCCCACAGACGCTGGATTGGATTGAGATCTGGAGAATTTGGAGGCGGAGTCAACACCTCAAACTGGTTGTTGTGGTCATCAAACCATTCCTGAACCATTTCTGCTTTGTGACACGGCGCATTATCCTGCTGAAAGAGACCACAGCCATCAGGGAATACCGCTTCCATGAAAGGGTGTAGATGGTCTGTAACAATGCTTAGGTAGGTGGTACGTGTCAAAGTAACATCCACATGGATACAGGACCCAAGGTTTCCCAGCAGAACACTGACCAAAGCAGGACGCTGCCTCCGCCGGCTCGCCTTCTTCCCATAGTGCATCCTGGTGCCACGTGTTCCCCAGGTTGCTCCATGGTCCAGTTCTGATGCTCATGTGCCCATTGTTGGTGCTTTTGGCGTTGCTCAGGAGTCAGCATGGTCACCCTGACCGGTCTGGTGCTACCCCATACACAACAAACTGTCCTGCACTGTGTATTCTGACCCCTTTCTATCAGAACCAGCATTAACTTCTTCAGCAGTTTGATCAACAGTAGCTCGTCTGTTGGATCGGATCACACGGGCCAGCCTTCACTCCCCACGTGCATCAATGAGCCTTGACCACCCATGACCCTGTCACCGGTTCACCACTGTTCCTTCCTTAGACCACTTTTGATAGATACTGACCACTGTGTCTGCATCTGTGAAACCAGATAGTTCACAGCTCTGACACTGGAGACTCCTTCCATCAAGTCAAATAAACATTTTCTCCTTACAGTAAACTTTATCTAAATGTTTTTTTAAAAAATAATCTGTTTATCATCAGGCGCATGAGCCGTTGCCATAGAAATGATAATGTATTCGAACAGATGCAGTAAAATAAATATGTGCACTTTTCAACCAATCCGAATAGAGAACACACACACACACACGAGTCAAGACAGGATGGAGTGTGTTAGTTGTATTTATTATGAAATAGTGTAAAGTTTTGGTGTTACATAAAGAAACAGAAGTCATGCAGTACAACTGTGACCACAGTGTGTGTGTGTGTGTGTGTGTGTGTGTGCTAATACCATCATAACATGTGAAAAAGCTTCATTACATCTGAACATACAGCTACAGCTACAGCGAGTCTCACTGCTTTTATTACTGACACGAATCTGCCACGCAGGTGAACGTTTACACCTTCAGTATCACCACACTACACCATTACCTTCACACACAGACAGAATTAAACCGGAGAGTTGAGCTGGGAAAAATAACACGGGTTTATAAACTGAACCGTCCGTGGATCCGTAAGACATACTGCTGATGGGAATAAATAATCATCATCATCATCGTCGTCATCTGACAGAGTAAGTGCTACGGCGGAGATAAACACTGCAGCTTGATTGGCTGCTTCCACACTGTTACCATGACAACGTAAGTGCATATCGTAGCTATTATGTGCAAACTGCAGGCCCGAGTCTGCTCTCTAGATCAGATTTATCACATTTAAGACATTTTTTTTTTTTTTACACCAGATTTTAGGCTTTTTTCCTCACCAGCATCCTTGGCCTCATGTGTGACCTGATTGGTCAGGAAATAAAAAAAAGAAGAAAAAAGTAGAAGTGATGCTTAAGCCTGTAGGATAAGTAAGAGTGACTGTATTCGAGAATAAAGTGAGAGGAAATAGACTGGAGCTGATGGAGGAAGTCCGTGTCCAGACAAGCGAGAGATGAAAACGTGGCAATCTCAAACCTGGCCATGAGGCTGGAACGACGCAACAACCCCAACGACCGTCTGGAACGATTCCTCAGACTGATCCAATCACATGAGGATCCTCCGAGTGTTTAATCTTCTCCTGGTGTATCAGAGGTGATGAGTTGAGCGTGAACGTGTGGAAGGGAGCAGCAGAGATCGCTGGAGTCTCCACTCAGTGTATTAATCTGTTTAATTAGCTAGCATTAACGGAGAGACTCTAGTCAGGCCACACCCACAGGAAACAAAGCATCACGTGAGACATGTCGCCTGCTAGCGTGAACGTGGACTATAAACCTTCCTCACAGAATAACTCGTGCAGATCTGAGGTTAGTTATAAAGACTAGTGGGGTAGTTACAGCCGTGGTATTTTTTCAGGGTTTGTTTTACCCTGCTCCTGTAAGCCACGCCCCCTGTGGTAATGTGACATACACGTTTAAGCAGTGAGGTGGTTTTTAATGCTGCAGTTTGAAAGCATTGTGTTTATTTATTTATTTATTTGACGTTTAAAACTCCTCAGACTTTGTGGCTGGCTTCTCTCTTCTGTGCCATGATGCGGTTGTAGATGTAGAACTTGACGCTCTGCCAGTCTCTCTTTTTGAGCGTTAAAGGCTCGGCGCTGATGCAGTTCTCGCACGCTGCTTTGCCGGGGACTCGACAGGAAGTGATGTAATCCTTCATGTGCTTTTCCACCGCCTGGATCTCAGGCCCGCTCCACGTTTTCCTCTTTTTCTGAGCCACTTTTTTCCCCGGACACGTGCCTGGAATCACACCTGCGTTCAGGATAAACACGAAGAGAGAATACGACTGAGGAAGTAATTATAATATGCAAATGAAGCAATAATTAATATGAACAATATTCAAATTCTTAAATGATGATCACTTACAGGTGATTAAACACTCAGAATATTTTTTTAAGGTTTTTTTTTTAAAGTTTTTAATTTTATAGTCATATAAAAAAATAGTCGATTTATTTATATATTTATAGACGCTATAATATCACAGAGAATGTGAACAGAATATTCAGACTTTTAAAGAAATCTCTAAATCCTTTAATTAATGAGCTAACTATCAATATGTATGTACTTTCTATTCCAATTTTAATTGATCTAATTGATTTATAATGAAGAGTCACACACCTGAACACTCCCAGCTCTTCTTCACTTTGTCGCTGCTCAGATCAACCTTCTCTACAGAGGAAGAAAATAATAAGAATTTAATATGTGGACCTTTGCCATTTACACATCCAGTATTCAATCATTTATTTATTCATTTATTTTTAAACTTATATTCAACTTTTCTTTCCTTCATGTCATTTAGTGTGTAAACAGAAAAGTGAGTGAGTCAGAGAATCAGTCAGTCAATTAAAATCAATGAATCAGTCAATTAAAATCAAGCAGTCAGTGAATTAAATTCGATCAGTCAGTTGAATGAATAAATGAATACATCAGTAAGTGAATCAATGAGTAAGGATCTCTGAATCAATTAGTGTGTCATTAAATCATTGTGGGTGGGTGAATGAATTAGTGCATCAGTGAGCCATAGAACGAGTGAGTCAGGGAATCAGCAAATGAGTCAGTGAATCAGTGAGTGAGTGAGTGAGTGAATAAGTCAGTGGATCAGTGAGCGAGTGAATGAGACAGTGAATCAGTGGGTGAGTGAATGAGACAGTGAATCAGTGGGTGAGTGAATGAGTCACTGAATCAGTGAGTCAGTGAGTGAGTGAATGAGTCAGTGAATCAGTGAGTGAGTGAATGAGTCAATGAGTGAGTGACTGAGTCAGTGAATCAGTGAGTGAGTGAATGAGTCAGTGATTGAATCAATGAGTAAACGTACCATCAGGTTGAACGTCGATATCTGAAAAGTTCTTGCCCATGAACTCCATCATTCGTCCCTGCTCCATTGCCGTTAGCACCTTGTGCACTTTCGCTAGCTGTAGTGTCCTT
The DNA here is from genome assembly GCF_019097595.1 of Hemibagrus wyckioides. Lineage (NCBI taxonomy): Eukaryota > Metazoa > Chordata > Actinopteri > Siluriformes > Bagridae > Hemibagrus > Hemibagrus wyckioides. The sequence continues at coordinate 33,744,302 of NC_080720.1, forward strand.
TCATGCAGGGGATAAAACTCATCCTGGATGATTAGCTCGTGTCCTAGAAAGCTCGCTAGCTGGTTGATTTCTGGGTCTCCGAGATTCAGCACCGTGGACAACGTCGCCATCCGCTTCCGTAACTTCCAACATGTGAGCGCCTGAGGATCCTTCGCTCCGCAAATCAAGGCGAAGCTTCGAACGCAGTCGGAGCATCTGAAATGAGACGAGGCCGAGGGCCGGGCGAAGACGTAGGTGTTGTCCTTCATCACGCTGCAGGACTCTCGCTTCTCCACCAGCAGCTGCAGAGCGCGCAGCATTTTCAGGGTCAGCAGGATGGGGATGGGACGCGCTCCGTCTCGGCGGATGACGATTTTGTAAAAATGGCGGCAGAGCTGTTTCTCCACCTCGGTCAGAGCCCAGTCGATGTCTGTGGCAGGATCGGAGTTGTCTCGGGATAAAAAGGTGTCCAGCGTCATGCTCACCACTTCGGTTTCTCGACTCCGGTTGAACAGGATGATCTGCGTCAGCGCGACCTTGGCTAAATCCGACCAGTGTTTAGTGGACGACTCTGCGGATAACAGCGCTGTGAACTCGTCCTGCGCTTTGTCCAGGAAGGCGTGGAGCTTCTGAACGTCTTCTGTGAAAGCCAACAGCATCGGAGGTTTAAATTTCACCTCCTCGTCTTCGGAATTCCTCAGCACCGTCGCACACAGCAGATCGTTCCAGCGTTCCTCGTGGATTTTTTGGAAGTTCTGCAGTTTCCGTGCCAGTTTCACGTTTTTCGGCAACACCACTTTAGTCCGTATGAGGCGACTGAGCTGCGCCAGGCAAATGGCCAGCTTTTTAGCGAGTGAGGGGATTTTGTAGGTGTTTTTTTCGCTGTTGTATTCACAGGCATGCCGCACGGCTTCCACCGCCTGCATGCAGTTATACGGGTCTATGAAATCCTCCAGTTTCCTGAGAGACGTCACTTTGCGGCCGCTGAGCAGCAGCTTCCCTAATTCCCGTAACTTCTGCCGGATGAAGCACTGACTGTTGGGAGACTCTCCGCTCTTCCGGAGCCAGTGTTCCGCCATCTGGATGACACAGCTGTCGCTCTTTACGGCTTCTGTGATTTCATCCGAGACCATGACACTTAGAATCTTCCAGAGCTCCGGGCTGATGTTCCGCGGCACCGGCTGCGTGGCCGCGCACAGAGACAGTGTACGGTTCTTCCCGGGTTTGGGAACGTAATCTTTAGGACTCAGTTTGCAGACCTTCATGTGCCTCCACAGGACTTTTTTGGTGAATAAGCCCTGACAGTGAGGGCAGTGCATAAAGTCGCTCGCTTTCATTTCCCCTCGCGGACGTTTGTACGGGATCAGGTCGCCTTTCCCGGATTTCAGCACGGCTATATTGTGGATGTAATTCCCTCTGAGACGGAGCTCGTCCAGATAAATCCTCCTCTGTTTGGAGCCTTTTGGAAAACTGCAGGCTTTTGAGACTTCCTCTTCCTTCGAGTGAACGTCCTCCAGATGTCTGGCGATTTTACTGAAAGGTTTCGAGCAAAACAGACAGTAGTGTTTTTTATTATACACTCTCCTCCCGTCCTCCGTTTTCTCGGTCTTGTTTACAGCCACGCCGTCGAACTTGGACCTCCGGTAAGTGCTGACACTCGGTCGAGGACACTCGCTGATGTCCGAGCTGCTCTCCTCGCTCTCGTCTCCGGGTTTCGAGGGAAGATCCTCTCCGCTGTCTGACGCAGAGTCGTTCGACTCGTCAGTAAACAACTCATCCAGCTGAAAAATTAAAAATATGAAAAATGAAATGAAAAAAATAATCACCTGCACACTAACTGCCTCTGGATATAATCAGACTCTAACATAATCCGACTCTAATATAATCCGACTCTACTGTTCATTATTAATGACTTCATCAGCAACTAATCCTGTTAAGAATGTGGGGCAAAAATGGTGAATATTATTTGCTGGATTTTATTCTGGCTTTATTGTACACCACCTGCCTTGTCAGCACAAAACTATCAACCAATCAGAGCACAGGAGGCGGGACTAATCTTAGCTGAAACAGTCCATCATGATGTCACAGCAACAAAAAGCTCTTCTTTTCTTTCTTTTTTTTTTAAATTCTGTAAACTAAACACATCAGATGTTAACATTTATTTAAATAAACTGTTCCTCTGAAGGATTCCCTGACCTGGGAATGACAGGAATCAAGAGTCGGCTTTTAACATCACCTCAGACACATGTCCACATATTATTGACCCAGTAGGTGGCGATATTACATAATAAACTCCATTTTCTGAGTCACATAGTGCACCTGAGTTCCTCTAATCATTATTAATATATATCTCAATAAACACATTACAAACTCTGAACTGTTTAGAACCAAAAGCACTGAGTCGAAAGAGTTGACTCTTATCAGTGAGTTGAGTCAAATGAACTGATTCACTGAAAAGAATCAGTGAATCAGAGTTAACAAATCTACTAATAAAACCATCCTCCATCATTAACCAGAGGAGATGAGATTTAACTAGACACCATGGAGGTCACCATGAGGATGGGTGTATATTCAAGGTGAACACCACCACCACGTGTCCTAGGTGAAGAGTGCAACCATTAGATAAAACAGAGACGTACAATGCTCTTAGTCTTCCTCAGTCTGGAGGCACAGACGTCTTCATCACTGTCTTCTGAGGAGTAAATGTTCAATCTGGAGTAGGAAGAGTGAGCGGTCCTCAAATCCTGTAAACATAATCATCACCATCAGATATAAACATCACCATCGGACATCATCACCATCAGACATCATCATCACCATCAGACATAAACATCATCATCGGACATCATCATCACCATCGGACATAAACATCATCATCAGACATCATCATCACCATCAGATATAAACATAACCATCAGACATAAACATCACCATCAGACATAATCATCACCATCAGACAAACATCACAATCGGACATAAACATCACCATCAGACATAAACATCACCATCGGACATAAACATCACCATCGGACATCATCATCACAATCGGACATAAACATCACCATCAGACATAAACATCACCATCGGACATAAACATCACCATCGGACATCATCATCACCATCGGACATAAACATCATCATCAGACATCATCATCACCATCAGACATCATCACCATCAGACATCATCACCATCAGACATAAACATCACCATCGGACATCATCATCACCATCGGACATAAACATCATCATCAGACATCATCATCACCATCAGACAAACATCACCATCGGACATAAACATTACCATCAGATATCATCATCACCATCAGACATAAACATCATCATCAGACATCATCATCACCATCGGACATCATCATCACCATCGGACATAAACATCATCATCAGACATAAACATCACCATCAGACATAAACATCATCATCGGACATAAACATCACCATCAGACATCATCATCACCATCAGACATCATCACCATCAGACAAACATCACCATCAGACATCATCATCACCATCAGACATCATCATCACCATCAGACATCATCATCACCATCAGACATCATCATTAGACATCATCATCACCATCAGACATAAACATCACCATCAGACATCATCATTAGACATCATCATCACCATCAGACATAAACATCATCACCATCAGACATCATCATTAGACATCATCATCACCATCAGACATCATTAGACATCATCATCACCATCAGACATAAACATCACCATCAGACATCATCATTAGACATCATCATCACCATCAGACATCATCATTAGACATCATCATCACCATCAGACATAAACATCATCATCAGACATCATCATCACCATCAGACATAAACATCATCATCAGACATCATCATCACCATCAGACATAAACATCATCATCAATCATCATCACCATCAGACATAAACATCACCATCAGACATAAACATCATCAGACATCATCATCACCATCAGACATCATCATCACCATCAGACATAAACATCATCATCAGACATAAACATCATCATCAGACATCATCATCACCATCAGACATCATCATCACCATCAGACATAAACATCACCATCAGACATCACCATCAGACATAAACATCATCATCAGACATCATCATCACCAGACATCACCATCAGACAAACATCATCATCAGACATCATCATCACCATCAGACATCATCATCACCATCAGACATAAACATCATCATCAGACATCATCATCACCAGACATCACCATCAGACAAACATCATCATCAGACATCATCATCACCATCAGACATCATCACCATCAGACATCAACATCAGACATAAACATCACCATCAGACATCATCACCATCAGACATCAACATCAGACATAAACATCATCATCAGACATCATCATCACCATCAGACATCATCACCATCAGATATAAACATCATCATCAGACAAACATCATCATCAGACATCATCATCACCATCAGACATCATCATCACCATCAGACATCATCATCACCATCGGACATAAACATCACCATCGGACATCATCACCATCAGACATAAACATCATCATCAGACATCATCATCACCATCAGACATAAACATCATCATCAGACATCATCATCACCATCAGACATCATCATCATCATCAGACATAAACATCACCATCAGACAAACATCATCATCAGACATCACCATCAGACATCATCATCACCATCAGACATCAACATCAGACATAAACATCATCATCAGACATCATCATCACCATCAGACATAAACATCACCATCGGACATAAACATCACCATCAGACATCATCATCACCATCAGACAAACATCACCATCAGACATCATCATCACCATCGGACATAAACATCACCATCGGACATCATCATCACCATCAGACATAAATATCATCATCAGACATCATCATCACCATCGGACATAAACATCACCATCGGACATCATCATCACCATCAGACAAACATCACCATCAGACATCATCATCACCATCAGACATGAACATAACCATCAGACATCATCATCACCATCGGACATCATCATCACCATCGGACATCATCATCACCATCGGACATCATCATCACCATCAGACATCATCATCACCGTCAGACATCATCATCACCATCAGACATGAACATAACCATCAGACATCATCATCACCATCAGACATAAACATCACCATCAGACATCATCATCACCATCAGACATAAACATCATCATCAGACATAAACATCATCATCAGACATCATCATCACCATCAGACATCATCATCACCATCAGACATAAACATCATCATCAGACATCACCATCAGACATCACCATCAGACATAAACATCATCATCAGACATCATCATCACCAGACATCACCATCAGACAAACATCATCATCAGACATCATCATCACCATCAGACATCATCATCACCATCAGACATCAACATCAGACATAAACATCATCATCAGACATCATCATCACCAGACATCACCATCAGACAAACATCATCATCAGACATCATCATCACCATCAGACATCATCACCATCAGACATCAACATCAGACATAAACATCACCATCAGACATCAACATCAGACATAAACATCATCATCAGACATCATCATCACCATCAGACATAAACATCACCATCGGACATAAACATCACCATCAGACAAACATCACCATCAGACATCATCATCACCATCAGACATCATCATCACCATCAGACATCATCATCACCATCAGACATAAACATCACCATCGGACATCAACATCACCATCGGACATCATCATCACCATCAGACATCATCATCACCATCAGACATAAACATCACCATCGGACATCAACATCACCATCGGACATCATCACCACCATCGGACATAAACATCACCATCGGACATCAACATCACCATCGGACATAAACATCACCATCAGACATCATCATCACCATCAGACATAAACATCATCATCAGACATCATCATCACCATCGGACATAAACATCACCATCGGACATCATCATCACCATCGGACATAAACATCATCATCGGACATCATCATCACCATCGGACATAAACATCACCATCGGACATCATCATCACCATCGGACATAAACATCACCATCGGACATCATCATCACCATCGGACATAAACATCATCATCAGACATCATCATCACCATCAGACATAAACATCACCATCAGACATCATCATCACCATCAGACATAAACATCATCAGACATCATCATCACCATCAGACATCATCATCACCATCAGACATAAACATCATCATCAGACATAAACATCATCATCAGACATAAACATCATCATCAGACATCATCATCACCATCAGACATCATCATCACCATCAGACAAACATCACCATCAGACATCACCATCAGACAGACATCATCATCACCATCAGACATCATCATCACCATCAGACATCAACATCAGACATAAACATCATCATCAGACATCATCATCACCAGACATCACCATCAGACAAACATCATCATCAGACATCATCATCACCATCAGACATCATCATCACCATCAGACATCAACATCAGACATAAACATCACCATCAGACATCATCACCATCAGACATCAACATCAGACATAAACATCATCATCAGACATCATCATCACCATCAGACATAAACATCACCATCGGACATAAACATCACCATCAGACAAACATCACCATCAGACATCATCATCACCATCAGACATCATCATCACCATCAGACAAACATCATCATCAGACATCATCATCACCATCAGACATCACCATCAGACATCACCATCAGACATCATCACCATCAGACAAACATCACCATCAGACATCATCACCATCAGACATAAACATCATCATCAGACATCATCATCACCATCAGACATAAACATCACCATCGGACATCATCATCACCATCGGACATAAACATCACCATCGGACATAAACATCACCATCAGATATCATCATCACCATCAGACATCATCATCACCATCAGACATAAACATCATCATCAGACATCATCACCATCAGACATCACCATCAGACATAAACATCATCATCAGACATCATCATCACCATCAGACATCATCACCATCAGACAAACATCATCATCAGACAAACATCATCATCAGACATCATCATCACCATCAGACATAAACATCACCATCAGACATCATCATCACCATCAGACATCAACATCAGACATAAAAATCACCATCAGACATCATCATCACCATCAGACATAAACATCACCATCAGACATAAACATCACCATCAGACATCATCACCATCAGACATAAACATCACCATCAGACATAAACATCACCATCAGACATCATCACCATCAGACATCATCATCACCATCAGACATCATCACCATCAGACATAAACATCATCATCAGACATCATCACCATCAGACATAAACATCACCATCAGACATAAACATCACCATCAGACATCAACATCAGACATAAAAATCACCATCAGACATCATCATCACCATCAGACAAACATCACCATCAGACATAAACATCACCATCAGACATCATCACCATCAGACATAAACATCACCATCAGACATAAACATCACCATCAGACATCATCACCATCAGACATAAACATCATCATCAGACATCATCATCACCATCAGACATCACCATCAGACAAACATCATCATCAGACATCATCATCATCAGACATCACCATCAGACATCACCATCAGACAAACATCATCATCACCATCAGACATCATCATCACCATCAGACAAACATCATCATCAGACATCATCATCACCATCAGACATCACCATCAGACATAAACATCACCATCAGACAAACATCATCATCAGACATCATCATCACCATCAGACATCATCATCACCATCAGACAAACATCATCATCAGACATCATCACCATCAGACATCACCATCAGACAAACATCACCATCAGACATCACCATCAGACATCATCATCACCATCAGACATCATCACCATCAGACATCATCACCATCAGACATCATCACCATCAGACATAAACATCACCATCAGACATAAACATCACCATCAGACATAAACATCATCATCAGACATCATCATCACCATCAGACATCATCACCACCATCAGATATAAACATCATCATCAGACATAAACATCATCATCAGACATCATCATCACCATCAGACATCACCATCAGACATCACCATCAGACATCATCACCATCAGACATCATCATCACCATCAGACATAAACATCATCATCAGACATCATCATCACCATCAGACATCATCACCACCATCAGATATAAACATCATCATCAGACATAAACATCATCATCAGACATCATCATCACCATCAGACATCATCATCACCATCAGACATCATCATTAGACATCATCATCACCATCAGACATCATCATTAGACATCATCATCACCATCAGACATAAACATCATCATCACCATCAGACATCATCATTAGACATCATCATCACCATCAGACATAAACATCATCATCAGACATCATCATCACCATCAGACATCATCACCACCATCAGATATAAACATCATCAGACATAAACATCATCATCAGACATCATCACCATCAGACATCATCATCACCATCAGACATCATCATTAGACATCATCATCACCATCAGACATCATCATTAGACATCATCATCACCATCAGACATAAACATCACCATCAGACATCATCATTAGACATCATCATCACCATCAGACATAAACATCATCAGACATCATCATCACCATCAGACATAAACATCATCATTAGACATCATCATCACCATCAGACATAAACATCATCATCAGACATCATCATCACCATCAGACATAAACATCACCATCAGACATCATCATCAGACATCATCATCACCATCAGACATCATCACCATCAGACATAAACATCACCATCAGACATAAACATCACCATCAGACATCATCATCACCATCAGACATAAACATCACCATCAGACATCATCATCAGACATCATCATCACCATCAGACATCATCATCACCATCAGACATAAACATCACCATCGGACATAAACATCACCATCGGACATAAACATCACCATCGGACATAAACATCACCATCGGACATAAACATCACCATCAGACATAAACATCACCATCGGACATAAACATCACCATCGGACATCATCATCACCATCAGACATAAACATCACCATCAGACATAAACATCACCATCGGACATCATCATCACCATCAGACATAAACATCACCATCAGACATAAACATCACCATCGGACATCATCATCACCATCAGACATAAACATCACCATCAGACATAAACATCACCATCGGACATCATCATCACCATCAGACATCATCACCATCAGACATAAACATCACCATCAGACATAAACATCACCATCAGACATAAACATCATCATCAGACATCATCATCACCATCAGACATCATCACCACCATCAGATATAAACATCATCATCAGACATCATCATCACCATCAGACATAAACATCACCATCAGACAAACATCACCATCAGACAAACATCACCATCAGACATAAACATCACCATCAGACATAAACATCACCATCAGACATAAACATCACCATCAGACATAAACATCACCATCAGACATAAACATCACCATCAGACATAAACATCACCATCAGACATAAACATCACCATCGGACATCATCATCACCATCAGACATAAACATCACCATCAGACATAAACATCACCATCAGACATAAACATCACCATCGGACATCATCATCACCATCGGACATAAACATCACCATCGGACATAAACATCACCATCAGACATAAACATCACCATCAGACATCATCATCACCATCAGACATAAACATCACCATCAGACAAACATCACCATCAGACATCATCATCACCATCAGACATAAACATCACCATCAGACATCATCATCAGACATCATCATCACCATCAGACATAAACATCACCATCAGACATAAACATCACCATCAGACATAAACATCACCATCAGACATAAACATCACCATCGGACATAAACATCACCATCAGACATCATCATCACCATCAGACATAAACATCACCATCGGACATAAACATCACCATCAGACATAAACATCATCATCAGACATCATCATCACCATCAGACATAAACATCACCATCGGACATAAACATCACCATCAGACATCATCATCACCATCAGACATAAACATCATCATCAGACATCATCATCACCATCAGACATAAACATCACCATCGGACATAAACATCACCATCAGACATCATCATCACCATCAGACAAACATCATCATCAGACATCATCATCACCATCAGACATCACCATCAGACATCATCACCATCAGACATCATCACCATCAGACAAACATCACCATCAGACATCATCATCACCATCAGACATCATCATCACCATCAGACATAAACATCATCATCAGACATCATCATCACCATCAGACATAAACATCACCATCGGACATAAACATCATCAGATATCATCATCACCATCAGACATCATCATCACCATCAGACATAAACATCACCATCAGACATAAACATCACCATCAGACATAAACATCACCATCGGACATAAACATCACCATCGGACATAAACATCACCATCGGACATAAACATCACCATCAGACATAAACATCACCATCGGACATCATCATCACCATCGGACATAAACATCACCATCGGACATAAACATCACCATCAGGCATAAACATCACCATCAGACATCATCATCACCATCAGACATAAACATCACCATCAGACAAACATCACCATCAGACATCATCATCACCATCAGACATAAACATCACCATCAGACATCATCATCAGACATCATCATCACCATCAGACATAAACATCACCATCAGACATAAACATCACCATCAGACATAAACATCACCATCAGACATAAACATCACCATCAGACATAAACATCACCATCAGACATAAACATCACCATCAGACATCATCATCACCATCAGACATAAACATCACCATCAGACATAAACATCACCATCAGACATAAACATCATCATCAGACATCATCATCACCATCAGACATAAACATCACCATCGGACATAAACATCACCATCAGACATCATCATCACCATCAGACATAAACATCATCATCAGACATCATCATCACCATCAGACATAAACATCACCATCGGACATAAACATCACCATCAGACATCATCATCACCATCAGACAAACATCATCATCAGACATCATCATCACCATCAGACATCACCATCAGACATCATCACCATCAGACATCATCACCATCAGACAAACATCACCATCAGACATCATCATCACCATCAGACATCATCATCACCATCAGACATAAACATCATCATCAGACATCATCATCACCATCAGACATAAACATCACCATCGGACATAAACATCATCAGATATCATCATCACCATCAGACAAACATCATCATCAGACATCACCATCAGACATCACCATCAGACATAAACATCATCATCAGACATCATCATCACCATCAGACATCATCATCACCATCAGATATAAACATCGTCATCACCATCAGACATCATCATCACCATCAGACATCATCACCATCAGACATCACCATCAGACATCATCATCACCATCAGACATCATCATCACCATCAGACATCATCATCACCATCAGACATCATCACCATCAGACATCATCATCACCATCAGACATCATCACCATCAGACATAAACATCACCATCAGACATCATCATCACCATCAGACATCATCACCCTCAGACAAACATCATCATCAGACATAAACATCACCATCAGACATCATCATCACCATCAGACATCAACATCAGACATAAAAATCACCATCAGACATCATCATCACCATCAGACATCACCATCAGACAAACATCATCATCAGACATCATCATCACCATCAGACATCACCATCAGACAAACATCATCAGACATCATCATCACCATCAGACATCACCATCAGACAAACATCATCATCAGACATCATCATCACCATCAGAAATAAACATCATCAGACATCATCATCACCATCAGAAATAAACATCATCAGACATCATCATCACCATCAGACATAAACATCATCATTAGACATCATCATCACCATCAGACATAAACATCATCATCAGACATCATCATCACCATCAGACATAAACATCACCATCAGACATCATCATCACCATCAGACATAAACATCACCATCAGACATCATCATCAGACATCATCATCACCATCAGACATCATCATCACCATCAGACATCATCATCACCATCAGACATAAACATCACCATCAGACATAAACATCACCATCAGACATCATCATCACCATCAGACATAAACATCATCATCAGACATCATCATCACCATCAGACAAACATCACCATCAGACAAACATCATCATCAGACATCATCATCACCATCAGAAATAAACATCATCAGACATCATCATCACCATCAGACAAACATCATCATCAGACATCATCATCACCATCAGACAAACATCATCATCAGACATCATCATCACCATCAGAAATAAACATCATCAGACATCATCATCACCATCAGACATAAACATCATCATTAGACATCATCATCACCATCAGACAAACATCATCATCAGACATCATCATCACCATCAGAAATAAACATCATCAGACATCATCATCACCATCAGACATAAACATCATCATTAGACATCATCATCACCATCAGACATAAACATCATCATCAGACATCATCATCACCATCAGACAAACATCACCATCAGACATCATCATCACCATCAGACATCATCATCACCATCAGACAAACATCACCATCAGACATCATCATCACCATCAGACATAAACATCACCATCAGACATCATCATCAGACATCATCATCACCATCAGACATCATCATCACCATCAGACATAAACATCACCATCAGACATAAACATCACCATCAGACATCGTCACCATCAGACATAAACATCATCAGACATCATCATCACCATCAGACAAACATCATCATCAGACATCATTATCACCATCAGACATCATCATCACCATCAGACATAAACATCACCATCAGACATCATCACCATCAGACATCATCATCACCATCAGACATAAACATCACCATCAGACATCATCACCATCAGACATCATCATCAGACATCATCATCACCATCAGACATCATCATCACCATCAGACAAACATCACCATCAGACATCATCATCACCATCAGACATAAACATCATCATCAGACATCATCATCACCATCAGACATCATCATCACCATCAGACATAAACATCACCATCAGACATAAACATCACCATCAGACATCACCATCAGACATCGTCACCATCAGACATAAACATCACCATCAGACATCATCATCACCATCAGACATAAACATCATCAGACATCATCATCACCATCAGACATAAACATCATCATCAGACATCACCATCAGACATCGTCACCATCAGACATCATCATCACCATCAGACAGGTCTGCAGTGTTACAGTTTTATTCCTGTCTTTAAAGTTGAGTTTATTTCAGAATTTTATTACACTTTAGCTGAAACTCCTTCCTTCACATAAGCAGCACACAGAGTAATAATTACAAATAATTAATAACAACAAAAAATCAGAGATGTTTCTTCACCTGTTGGTTGTTTGTTTCTGAACTGGAAAACTCCTGGTTGTCCACTACAGGTTTTGATGGACAGGACAGGAACCCGTCCGAGTCGGAGGCCTCTGTGTGAGAGCTGCTCTCGGAAACCTGCGAAAGCATAAGACCCCGATACACCGGATCACTTTCACTCCCTGCACTCATCTGTTAGGAAGAAATGAGAGCGTTGGAGGTGTGTGTCTGTGTTGTTACCTGCTGAGTGACACACTTGGCTGTAGATGTGGATGTAGATGTGGTGGATGTGCTGTAGTCTAGTGGAGGTTTCCACTGAGTGCTGATCTCTGCAGCTCTGTGGAACTCCATATTATCTGTAACACAACATTTACAACACGTTAATAACACACTCCGTATTAACATCCACACACCTCTCGAGTATCCACACTGAATCACACGTCTGTGCAAAGCGTCTGATTCACCAACTGAACCCGGCCAGGTGGACACTGACCTGGGCAGAAAATTTTGGCAATGAAAAAAGAAATTAATTGTAATAACTGTATAATAATTGTTTTGTTCTGGGTGTGGTGCTCAGTGTTCCTGGAGAGGTTCCTGCTCAGGACACCAGGACTTACTGACCTGTCCCTGCGAACACTACATCACTGTCACTTATTGACTTTGCTGAAGGTCTCAGCGTGGTTGCGCATGCGTACTGGACAATATCAGCTGTTACACGGCGCCCCTAGCGGTTATTTACATAACTACAGACACATCCGTAACAAGCCCTCATAATCATCGGCACTAGTCCATAAGAACCATATCTCACTTTGTTTGTTTGTTTGTTTGTTTATAAACCCAAATGTAAACATATTTTGCGCACATGTAATATTGACACGTCGCTGTTTTAATGATCCAGAAACTCTTATTGTAAATGTAAATGGAGCAAAATCGCACACTGATACAACAAATGGAACAAAAACAGTAGAACAAAAAGACAACAAAACCTACAGACACGGCGGAGAGTAAATAACAACAAAAACAAGAGGAATTTCCAGCAGAATGGTTTACACTGACAGAACAGGAGGAACATTAAACACTGCTGTTTACCTTCTTCGTCCTTCTCCCTCCGTGGTTCCCATAAGAGCTGCAGAGAGAGAGAAACACACACACACACACACACACACACACACACACACCTCCTTACTTCCGGCGAAAAGCTTCAACTTCCTGTCACTTTTTCAAAATAAAAGTTCACTATATAAACTTTGTCCTCGAAGGAAACGGCACGGTTTCTCATGTATTTTGAGACAAAAATACCTCTCAGGATTGTGTTAGTGTGTGTGTGTGTGTGTTAGTGTGTGTGTGTGTGTTAGTGTGTGTGTGTTAGTGTGTGTGTGTGTGTGTGTGTTAGTGTGTGTGTGTGTGTGTTAGTGTGTGTGTGTGTGTTAGTGTGTGTGTGTTAGTGTGTGTGTGTGTGTGTGTGTTAGTGTGTGTGTGTGTGTTAGTGTGTGTGTGTTAGTGTGTGTGTGTGTGTGTGTGTTAGTGTGTGTGTGTGTGTGTTAGTGTGTGTGTGTTAGTGTGTGTGTGTTAGTGTGTGTGTGTGTGTGTGTGTTAGTGTGTGTGTGTTAGTGTGTGTGTGTTAGTGTGTGTGTGTGTGTTAGTGTGTGTGTGTGTGTGTGTGTGTGTGTTAGTGTGTGTGTGTTAGTATGTGTGTGTGTGCGTGTTAGTGTGTGTGTGTTAGTGTGTGTGTGTGTGTGTGTGCGTGTTAGTGTGTGTGTGTTAGTGTGTGTGTGTGTGCGTGTTAGTGTGTGTGTGTGGTGTTTATCCGATTTTAATAGCGAGAGATTTGATCTGTTTATTGTGTTATTTTATGGTGTTTATTGTGGTTTTGTGACTGAGGTTGTGTAGTGTGTAAAACTGTGGCTGCTGCTGACACACACATCCACTCATTTTACCACCTTAAACAAATCACACACACACACACACACACACAATTACGCAAATAAAATGACTCCAATCACAAGCAGTTATTGAATAAATTACTTTAATAAATACAGTTTAATATAATTCTATAATAAAAGTCACGCTAATGTGTCTGACAGAGAGAGAGAGAGAGAGAGAGATGAACAGAAAAACAGGCAGATAGACAGATATATTGGGAGACAGATGAATATTTGACAGACTAAGAGATAAATACATAGAGATGGGTTTACTGATTTTCATTAAATTCTCATTAGAGGTGTTTTTACTTGGTGAGTGTTAAATACCACCAGAACCCAACAGAGGCGTGTTCATGGGGAGATGATCACCTTCAGAATAAGATCAGAACCATTAGAAATTTATTGTATTCTATTCTATTCCACTAAACTGCCATTACAGGTCAGGAGAAACACATGAAACTGTCTGAGGAACCATTCTGAAGTTCCACTAAACTACTGTTACAGACCATCAGAAACACACATCCCCATTAGGAAGCGTTTGACCCGAGACACTACGTCTCCTTCATCCATGGCAATTTTCCGTATTTATGAAGAACATAAATGGGATGGACGAAGCCTCCGGCGATGTTGATGGACATGCTGATGGCCACGCCCAGGTGAAAGCTCTCTGGAGGCAGGGTGCTGAGGAGGCCGAAGGAGATGACTATAGGGAGAACCTGAACCAAAAACGTGGTGAGGTTCATGGAGATGATTTTGAAGGCCCTCTTTTTGGCGGCGTTCATCTCGCCGTCATCCTTGTCGCTCGGGCCGGGACGCACCAGAGCTTTGAGGACTGAGAGGCAGCAGAAAGAGTCGAGGAAGAAGACGATGAAGTAGACAGCCCCAAAAGCGTCGTAAGGGACCGCGGGGAACATGGTGCCGGAGGCTGTGCCGATTCCCAGCGCGAAGAACCAGGCCGTGGACGCAAACCCGAGTCGGTAGCGCATGGGCTTGAACTTTATGAAGATCATGGGATGGATGACGGCCAGGTACTGCTCCAGACACAGCCAGCACTGGAACAGGTAGCGTCCGGCCATGCAGGTGCCGAGCCACAGACCCAGCAGAGCACCGACACACAGCCTCAAACTCACCACACACGGGCAGTACAGTGGAGCCACCAGGCAGTACAGGATCTCCACCAGGGTGAGGTTCACAGCAAAGATCACGTTCACATCCACACCTCTTCCTCCTCCTCCTCCTCCTCCTCCTCCTCCTCTGGACAGGAGCAGCTGCATGGCTCTGCACTGCAGAGGGAGACCCAGGAACAGGTTGAGAATCTGTGAGGTGATGACGATGGACACCGTGCTCACGCCCATCTCAGCTGGATCTCCGCTCGTCTCAGACGTGTTCATGGTCTTCAGCTGGAGAAAAAAAAACCAAGACAGACATTCACACGTTTAACACGTCAGACCTTGAAATGGTTAGCCATGGAGAACCCCCCCCCCACCCGATCCTTTCTAATCAAACCCAGAGGTAAATTAAAACATCTTGCAAATACTTCAAGTGCAAAGGATCATGGGAGATTATTTTACATTCTATTTACATTTATTTATTCAGCCTTTAATCCAAATACCATCAAAACCCACGGTTTAACAACAACAACAACAATTCTAATGTTTACAGTTTTCTGCACAGCTACAGCTACATGAAATTATTCTCATCTTTCCTCATTCGTTACTTTATTATTATTATTATTATTATTATTTTAGTGTTTAATCTTGGTTTTAATGTTTCAGAGTCTGAGGTCTGAGTTTGTAATAAATGGTTTATAAATATTTGGAGGGGGAGGGTTTGGAGTTTTGGTGTGAAGGACACACAAGGATCTGGATGAGGGATGAAGTCGTAGGATTAGGAAGTTTGAGTTTTTGGGTTGAGGTGAGATTTATTTCAGGATTTATTAAAAGTTAGGATTGAGATTTCTGTAATATTTCAGAGGTTCAGAGGTTCCAAGGTTTAGAGGTCCAGAGGTTCCGAGGTTTAGAGATCGAGAGGTTCCGAGGTTTAGAGGTCCAGAGGTTCCGAGGTTTAGAGGTCCAGAGGTTTAGAGGTCCAGAGGTTCCGAGGTTTAGAGGTCCAGAGGTTTAGAGGTCCAGAGGTTCCGAGGTTTAGAGGTCCAGAGGTTTAGAGGTCCAGAGGTTTAGAGGTCCAGAGATTCCGAGGTTTAGAGGTCCAGAGGTTCCGAGGTTTAGAGGTCCAGAGGTTCCGAGGTTTAGAGGCTGCTGTCAGGTTTATTGATGTTTATAGTGAAGAGTTTATTCAGGATTTAGTTCGTATGAGTTTAGATAAAAGTTTCAGGTTTAAGGTTTTGGATCAGTTTCAACTCTAGAGTTAATTCCATGAAACAGTTTTACAGTTAGAGTGAGGAAGGGTTTAGAGTTTTAGATTAGTTCAGGATCAGATGTTTCTGGGTTTCGCAGAGTTCGGTTTACAGTGTGTAGAATGTAAGTGTGTATTCGATGTTCAGTGTGTGTTGGTGTTGTGTGTTGAGTGTGTGTTGAGTGTGTGTTGGTGTTGAGTGTGTGTTGGTGTTGAGTGTGTGTTGAGTGTGTGTTGAGTGTGTGTTGGTGTTGAGTGTGTGTTGAGTGTGTGTTGGTGTTGAGTGTGTGTTGAGTGTGTGTTGAGTGTGTGTTGGTGTTGAGTGTGTGTTGAGTGTGTGTTGAGTGTGTGTTGGTGTTGAGTGTGTGTTGAGTGTGTGTTGAGTGTGTGTTGGTGTTGAGTGTGTGTTGAGTGTGTGTTGGTGTTGAGTGTGTGTTGAGTGTGTGTTGAGTGTGTGTTGGTGTTGAGTGTGTGTTGAGTGTGTGTTGAGTGTGTGTTGGTGTTGAGTGTGTGTTGAGTGTGTGTTGAGTGTGTGTTGGTGTTGAGTGTGTGTTGGTGTTGAGTGTGTGTTGAGTGTGTGTTGGTGTTGAGTGTGTGTTGAGTGTGTGTTGGTGTTGAGTGTGTGTTGAGTGTGTGTTGGTGTTGAGTGTGTGTTGGTGTTGAGTGTGTGTTGAGTGTGTGTTGGTGTTGAGTGTGTGTTGAGTGTGTGTTGGTGTTGAGTGTGTGTTGAGTGTGTGTTGAGTGTGTGTTGGTGTTGAGTGTGTGTTGAGTGTGTGTTGGTGTTGAGTGTGTGTTGAGTGTGTGTTGGTGTTGAGTGTGTGTTGAGTGTGTGTTGGTGTTGAGTGTGTGTTGGTGTTGAGTGTGTGTTGAGTGTGTGTTGGTGTTGAGTGTGTGTTGGTGTTGAGTGTGTGTTGAGTGTGTGTTGGTGTTGAGTGTGTGTTGAGTGTGTGTTGGTGTTGAGTGTGTGTTGAGTGTGTGTTGGTGTTGAGTGTGTGTTGAGTGTGTGTTGAGTGTGTTGGTGTTGAGTGTGTGTTGAGTGTGTGTTGGTGTTGAGTGTGTGTTGAGTGTGTGTTGGTGTTGAGTGTGTGTTGAGTGTGTGTTGGTGTTGAGTGTGTGTTGAGTATGTGTTGGTGTTGAGTGTGTGTTGAGTGTGTGTTGGTGTTGAGTGTGTGTTGGTGTTGAGTGTGTGTTGAGTGTGTGTTGGTGTTGAGTGTGTGTTGAGTGTGTGTTGGTGTTGAGTGTGTGTTGAGTGTGTGTTGAGTATGTGTTGGTGTTGAGTGTGTGTTGGTGTTGAGTGTGTGTTGAGTGTGTGTTGGTGTTGAGTGTGTGTTGGTGTTGAGTGTGTGTTGAGTGTGTGTTGGTGTTGAGTGTGTGTTGAGTGTGTGTTGGTGTTGAGTGTGTGTTGAGTATGTGTTGGTGTTGAGTGTGTGTTGAGTGTGTGTTGGTGTTGAGTGTGTGTTGGTGTTGAGTGTGTGTTGAGTGTGTGTTGGTGTTGAGTGTGTGTTGAGTGTGTGTTGGTGTTGAGTGTGTGTTGAGTGTGTGTTGGTGTTGAGTGTGTGTTGAGTGTGTGTTGGTGTTGAGTGTGTGTTGAGTGTGTGTTGAGTGTGTGTTGGTGTTGAGTGTGTGTTGGTGTTGAGTGTGTGTTGAGTGTGTGTTGGTGTTGAGTGTGTGTTGAGTGTGTGTTGGTGTTGAGTGTGTGTTGAGTATGTGTTGGTGTTGAGTGTGTGTTGAGTGTGTGTTGGTGTTGAGTGTGTGTTGGTGTTGAGTGTGTGTTGAGTGTGTGTTGGTGTTGAGTGTGTGTTGAGTGTGTGTTGGTGTTGAGTGTGTGTTGAGTGTGTGTTGGTGTTGAGTGTGTGTTGAGTGTGTGTTGAGTGTGTGTTGGTGTTGAGTGTGTGTTGAGTGTGTGTTGGTGTTTAATGAGTTTTAGGTGATCTGGTGAGATGTTCAGGATTCAGAGTGAAAGTTTTTGTAGTTAATATTAAAATAGTTCTGCAGAATTTTAGAATAGTTCTGTTTTTTAAAGAACAGAATAATGAAATGACCCAAGTTTAAAGATGAGTTAAACTTAATAACCTCTCACTGACCATCTCTAGGTTATTATCCTCACTGACCATCTCTAGGTTATTATCCTCACTGACCATCTCTAGGTTATTATCCTCACTGACCATCTCTAGGTTATTATCCTCACTGACCATCTCTAGGTTATTATCCTCACTGACCATCTCTAGGTTATTATCCTCACTGACCATCTCTAGGTTATTATCCTCACTGACCATCTCTAGGTTATTATCCTCACTGACCATCTCTAGGTCATTAAAACTAATGTCTTATTAGAAAATAATACATTTAATTAAGATTTCATTAAAATAAATAAAAACTGACCTGATGCTGTTCTTCCTGCTGAATCGTCTCTTCTCTGTCTCCCGTGTGTGTGTGTGTGTGTGTGTGTGTGTGTGTGTGTGATCTGTCATTACTGAGAGTCGTGTCACGTCTTTATCTAGTCGTATCATGTCTGAGGTCATATTTCATGTAAATCCGGAGCATCTGTAAGCGCATGGTCGTTACACGCAAATCTCATCAGGATTCTGCTCTGAACTGATCTGAGGTGGACTTCATTTAAAAGCTGAAGGTTGTGAAGGTGAAAGGTCACGTGTAGCATGAGGTCATCTGAAGCTCTGTAACTATCCCTAACTATAAACAGATATAAACTGTGTGTGTGTGTGATGTAATCTAGCTGTGCAGAGATGCACTACACAACATCGACACAACATCTAAACATCTGCACAACATCTGCACATCTACACAACATCTGCACATCTACACAACATCTAAACATCTACACATCTACACAACATCTAAACATCTACACATCTGCACAACATCTAAACATCTGCACATCTACACAACATCTAAACATCTACACAACATCTAAACATCTACACATCATCTGCACAACATCTGCACATCTACACAACATCTGCACAACTACACAACCCTCAGCTTTCATTCAAACATTTACATCATTTTAATTAGGTTTGGAGCAGAATCTCATTCAACATCCTTATTAGATAGATAGATAGATAGATAGATAGATAGATAGATAGATAGATAGATAGATAGATAGATAGATAGATAGATCTGGAGTTAATTCTGTACTTTCCAGATTTTACGACAGAATTAGATTTTTATTTTTTCACGAATCTGGAGCTGAGCTTTAACACTTTATGGAGGTTTTTTTTTTTTTTAAGTTTTACAAAAATTCTTGAAGCTTCAAAAATCACAGATCTGATAACTCTGAACTCTGGGCTCCAGAAACTCCGGGATTTTTAACTTTTATACTTTTACAAAAAACAAACAAAAAAACCTGAATAAACCCTGACAGATGTTGAGAGGAGAGGATGATGATTTGCATCTGTTTACTGAAAGCAGAGTAACCATGATGAACAGAGCAGAGGAGGAGGATTTACATGAAAGATGATATGAGAAGATGAAGACGGGACACAGGAGATGTGTGTGTGTGTGTGTGTCCATGTGAGTCTGTGTATCTCTGTTTTTGTGAGTGTGTGTGTGTCTCTGGGTGAGTGTGTGTGTGTGTAAAAAATGAAATAAAAACACTCAGACACAGGTCAGAGGATGAGGCCGAATGGTCAGGTTTTATTCATTCAGAGGAAATGCTCCTGGACAGTTGTTGTTGTTTTTTTTGTTTTTTTTCTCGCTGCAGTTTCTGAACATTGACATTCTCCAGGAGAAGGAGTTTTCCGAATCCCGGTTCAGCCGGGATTAAAACATTTCTACAGAAAAGACAGCAAAGTAAATGCAGGTGTGGGAGAGACCACACCTCCTGAAGGTCTCAGACTCTTCCAGGAAAGTCCACAGTGCTTAGATTCATCAGTGAGGAAAAAAAAAAAACATCTACAAATACAGAGAGAAGAACTTCTACACATCTAAACTCATTACAGTGAAAGGATCCCCCCCCATCCCCCCGAACGGCAGAGCTGGACTTTATTCCCCTCCAGTTTGTGCATAGATTCACAATCCTTCCCTCCTGGACCCGCCTTCGCCTCCCACTCGCTTCGTCCACAAACACCACAGCTTCTGGATTTCTACCTTCTACTGAAACCATGACTCCAGAATCTCCAGCTTTCACCACCCAAAGCTGCTGGAAACACAGGACTCAAAACCTCAGTGCTGGAAACCTAGGTTCTAATCCTCCAGACTTCCCAAAATCAAAGCTCTAGAAGTCTCTAAAGCTCCAGGAATTCCAGACTTCTTAAACCTGCGCTCCTAAAACCTTCGGAAACTACAACAGAGATTTCACACTCTTAAAATTTTCCAGAAAATCTTCAACTCTAGAAACTCCAGGATTTATCAGATTAAAACGCTAAAATCTACAAAATGAGAATCTCTGGAAAAAAAAAAAAACTTCATTTTTTCCGATTTTTCCCAACTACAGAGTCTGGAATCTCTAGGATTTTCAAAAGCCTGGAAAATCCACAGTCCCATACTCCGAGGTGTAATATTTTACTTTTGATGAAAACTAAACACCTCGAATTTTGAAGACGTTTCTAGTTTTACAAAAATTCCCAAATTTTCTAAAAATTCTGGCTAATCTCTCTCGGTCTTTTCCAGAAGTCTAGAAATAAAATTTTTTTTTTAAAAAAACTGTGTAAGGCTGTTGAATTTCACAGGAAATACAGGAGGTTTTAGACGCCCCCCAAAACTCCTCCCCCTCTACACTGACCGAGTTCGGAATAATTCGGAGTTTTCCCTTAAACTAGAAAGCTGGAATTTTCTTTACTTTGTTCCAGACATCTGAAGATTCAAAGTTTCACAAAAATCACAGTTCTAGAAATTCACCTGAAACTGGAAACTCTGGAGCTTTGATCTGAAAATTCCAGACAGCGATCAGGAGGCGAAGGAAGCGTCTCTTTCCGCAGGACCGTGTTTAAAAAAAAATAAAATAAAAATCTATCTTAAAATCCACGGCTCCTTTAACCACCTTCACACGTACAACTACATCTGAACATAAAGCGATGCGTCCTTATAAAATATTCCTGTAAAGCCTCCAACCTCCAGAGAGAAGAAGGAGGAAAATAATAAACTCATACATCACTAATATTTGGTAAATGTTTTTTTTTTCTGCTACGGATTAAAACGCCGATATTTTTTTTTCCGGAATCCAGATCCTTCAGTGCTTAGAGCCGGATTTCTCCCAAATATCTCTTTAAAATTCTCACCAGACCATTAAACATTAGAAAAATGAAACATCTGGAAATCTGGAACTCTCGTCTTCCTGAGAAAAGTAGCCAGGTCCATTTAATAATCCAGCAAACAAACAAACAAACAAACAAACAAAAACAAATCGCTGCTTTCACAGAACTGAGAATCGTCACAGCCGCATAAAGGCAGAGAATAAACCACGAGCACGAGGAGAAAAAAATAAAAATCAAAAACAAAAAGAATTCAGAAAATATCTTACGTCTGTTTAAAAAAAGTCGTTCTCTTTAGATGGAAGAGGAAATTATTATTATTATTTTTTAGTAAATTTACTTTTCAAAACCAAAAAAAAAAAACCTCACGGAAAACGCTTGCTGTAAACGTCACAAAAAAAAACAAAAAACAATGGAAAATGGAAAATTGTACAAACTACAAAAAAAAAAATAAAAAAGACAAAAATGAACAGTAGGCACCTCGAAAATGAGTCACTCTGATATATAGATATATATATATTTTTAATGCGTGAATAAAAACGCTCTTTTAGCAAATTACAAACCACGGACCGGACGACGGCTTCCCCGACACCACAGCCGGAAAGAGTCTGTTGGGTTTTTTTGTTCTTTTCTCTCCTACATTTTTTTTAATCATTTTTTTGTCCTTTTTTGTTTGTTTTTTGTATTTTTTTCTTTCCATTTTTAATCATTAAAACTCAACGGTGCAAAACTCCTGCTAATAATGACCGGCATGATAAACCTCAACTCTTACACATTTTACAGAGAAAAAAAAGAGACAATTAAGTCCTTGAGTAAACATTAACACGTGAATCGTCTTCTCTCATCCTTCCTTTCTTTCTTTTTTTAGCAGAGTGAGTAAAGAGAAAACAGTGCAAGGCTGGATTACATTAATAATAATAATAATAATAATAATAATAATGTTTTGAAGAAATAAACAGTACAACACACACACACACACACATCCAGAAATGAAAATAAAAATAAAGATATAGATCTTTAAGTGATTAATGCATTTTTAAAATTGATTAACATCAAAAAGACAAAAACAAAACAAAACAAAAAAAAAACAAAGCAATGGTTCACATTATGTTATTGGCAATCTCTGGTTCAAGTATTTTGATTTGTTTTGATATGTTTAATATATAAAATTTTTTTAATTATTTTTTTTTCTGAAAATGTCAAAGCATTAAACAAAACAAACAAACAAACAAAAACACTGTAATGGGATTTGGACATGATTCAACACAATACAATACGATTCAAAAACGAGTCTTGTAGTGATGGGTGATTCGTTACAAATGATTCATTCCTTCTGAACAACTCCTTTAAGTGATTCACAAACATAACGAATCGAATCTCTTAAAAAAAGAAAAAAAAAAGACAGAAAAAACACATTCTTTCCCACACTAAAAGGAGAATCGTCTCTCGTCCGAAAGCGTCTCAAAATTTCTGATTTTCGGCACACGGAGGAATCGGAACTCGATTCACTTAAACAGGTAGTTTAAAGGAACTGAATCGGTAAAGTGAGTCGAAATGCCCATCGTTATCGTCTCAGAGAGTAAAAGCAACATGTGCAAAATATTTTGTGGTGATTTTTTTTTTTATCAAGTATTTATGAAATCCTGTTTCATTTGGGGAGTGTGAGGATTAGATGATTTGTTTATTTGGGTATTGCTCAATTGGGCTGGCGTTGGTCTTCGAAGGGGAAAGATTGGGGTTAAACGTTTTGGTTTAACGGAAACGAGCGAGCGGAGTGAGAGAAGCTGTAGTTTGTTTCATGCTGGTGTCATCAGGAAGCTTCCTGGGCTCCAGAGAGACGAGAAGAAGTGCACACTTTAACATAGTCCACTTGTGGTATTGAGATTGGAACAAGGCAGTTTCACACTCGGGCCACGCCCAGATTCTCACTGGAACCGAGCTCGAAAACCGAAAAGACGAGGGGTAAAGACGCGTCTCTGTACCCGTTCGCACACGTCTTCCCTCAGAGACGGAGGGAACGGAGTGCTGATAAAGAGGGCGGGGCATAAACAACACGCCCGACATCACAACGTCTTTGTACAGAAGAAGGCACTGCTGCACACAGTCGACGTTTAACGGCGGGGAAAACGCCAGCGAGATGATTAGCACGATCTCAACACACCGGTCATGTAGATTCTAGATTTATTAATTTACTATTTATTTATTCTGTTTATTTTTTTGGTATGTAAAATAAAAGTAGCAGGATGTGAAGCAGAGCCTGTGCAGCTTTAGAGGAATCAGCTGCTGCCCACAAAGACGCCGTCACCACACCACCGCACCGCCAAACCACCACACCACCGCACCACCGCACCGCCAAACCACCGCACCACTGCACCACCAAACCGCCGCACCACCAAACCACCGCACCGCCAAACCACCGCACCGCCAAACCGCCGCACCACCAAACCACCGCACCGCCAAACCACCACACCACCGGGGGAACGCTCCAGATTTGACTATTTCCACATTCTTTACTAATTTCTTCAGTTCTCCTCGAAGCGCCGATCAGCCGAGGACGCATCTGGCGTTTTTCGTCTCGTTTTCGAATTCTATTATTTTCCTTCAACCTAAAGCCACATTTTCATCGGATGCTTACAAACAACATCGATAAAGAACATTAATATATCTGGAAGACAAAAATCATATAGAATGAAAATTAACACTTGAGAACTGCATTAAACTCTGAGGTGTTTATCGTTTTGGCCTTGTAAACACTCGAGTGGAGAGAGAGAGAGAGAGAGAGAGAGAGAAGGGACAGCACTTTCTCACTGACCAGAAGATCCAGAGCTCCACCATCCAGAGGCGAGAGAACCTGACCTTTATGCAGCGAGGGGGTTCTGTATTAATTCCTTCATCGCTTAGATTTTATTTAACGTTTACGTTAATTCACCGATTTTGACGTTTGTAGAAACGTGTGCTTTTAAATTCTACACTTCTTTAATAAAAGGCTTTTTTTCTTTAACACTGTGAAAGAACCGCAGCAGAACCGCAGACCAGCCAAACAACCCGTTTTTTTTTACCTTTTTTTTTTTTTTTTTTTTTTTTTTACTAAAATGTTAAAGTGCTGATTGTGTCTCGTTGTGGTCAGTAACGAACATTTCTTTATTGCGAATAAGAAACGAGTAAAATGGCGCAGGATTACGATTTCGTATAAACATCACTTCCTGCTTTCAGCTAGCGTTCGGTCGTCTGGCGGAGGGAGGCGGAGCCTAAATCTGACAGACAGCTGCTAGAATCACACAACCGTACAAAACGAAGCAGGTTGAAGTTAAAACGCCTAGAATCAGAAAATCCGAGTGAGAAAGGAAGGTTGAGGAATTTCTCTCATTTTTGCATAGCAACAGCGCGACCTGCTAACAGCTAAAACTCCGCCGATCTCCTGCTGGAGGATTTTCTCTTGCAGTAAACAGGAGCCATTATTAAACGCTCACTCTTCCTCCTCATCATCATCATCTCTAATGATTTCCTTCCTAACGCAGACAGGAGGGAAGAGGAAATTAGTTTTCCTCACTAAAGGAAAAAAAGGTTTCACTGAATAATTCTGAAGTCATAAATCCGTGTATAGAAATGACAAAGACGTAGTAATTAGAGTCAGAAATGATCAGGAGGAAACGGATCTGAGGGAGAAACGATTCAGTTTTTTTAATCTCGGTCTAAGAGGAGAGTGGACTCTGGATCTCGGGGACGAGGCACTTGGCACATAATCGTGTGACATTTGTTTTATTTCATTATTTTAAAATAATATCGTGTAAACGTCCACGTGTTCATTAAACGTGAAGCAACAGTGTGTGTGTGTGTGTCAGACTCGCCACTCGGCTCCTGGGCGGAGACGTAAGCTATGTGAACGCCGCGGCGTCTCGGCTGATCCCTCAGGAAGTGGACGCTTCGGAATTTTCTTTTTTTTTCCTGAACCGTAATCTCCGTAACATCAAACTGTTTTTGTTTCACCTTCGGCCTCGTTAATTATACATTTGTCAGAATTACGTGTCGTTCGTGTCCCTGAACGCGTGCCGGAGTGAGGCGTAGCTCCACCCCCAGAACATCGCTTCCGATGATCCGACAGCATTCTGAGAGAAACAGTCGTGTGCACGTGACCTCTGACCTCTGGCACTTAAAATAAAAACATTACGCTGAAGGCTAAAGGCCCCGCCCACCACCTCGCCCATGTGTCTGCGTTTTCTTATTTTGCATAGTAACAAAATAATGTGCTGGCTCGAGAGTAAGTTAGCGGCTAAAATTGTTTCGTTTTTTTTTTCCCAACAAAAATAAAAAAGAAAGAAAACGGAGAAATGATTCCGTTCCGGAACGCTGAGGAATTCTCGGAGCAGGTGGTTCAAGTAACATCTGCTATTATTATTAACTCTCGCTTATCATTTAGTCGCTAAAGGGGAGGAGAAAACCGGACAGGCTGCAAACAGGGAGGAAGAGGAGGAGGACGTTTAGCAGCTGTGAGAATGGACACACTCGCGCACACACAATTATAAACACTGCTTTAAGGAACGCGGATCGACATTTCTCACACACACACACACACACACACAGACACACAGACACACACACAGACACACACACAAAAACATTAGATGATCTTTCACATCAAATCAAAAACAATCATTATTCAAATTGCTCCTTGTTTCCGTTCCACAGGACAGGAAGTGTTTGTGCATATGAACACTGACCGGCTCCAGAAATGTGCAGTACGAGGGAAAAAAAACAAAAACAAAATAAACTCCAACATTATTTCGCTGTTGTTGTTGTTGTTGTTGTGGGCGTGTCCTCTTCTGGGTTTCCTGCTGCAGAGGCGAGCGAGGTGTGGATTTGGCTTTGATTAGTCGTAGCGACAGAGAAACCTCGCGCTCTGTCCAAATCGTTCCCTATCCACTACGTAGTGCACTGTTTTGCATGCGCACTCAGGAATCCCACAATGCACTGCAACACGCGAGGCTTCGAGTGCCGGACACAGCGTTACAGAATACCCAGGACGCACCGGGGCGTGTGTAGGGAATAGGGAGTAGGGCAGCGCTCTGCTCGAGCTTCTGAGGAAACGGAGGACGCCGAGGCATCACGTGACATTCCGTCTGTCGTTGTGTATCATTGCGACGTTGCTGCGTTCCATAGTCGTGACATCACAAGGCGTTCCGCGTTGCACCGGCGCAGGGTTTCGTCACTGTGACGCCGCTGTTCCCAGTTACACCGCCAGGTGACGCTAATGTCCGGCGTTATGACGCTGCAGCATTCCGACACAGTGACACACCAGCATTCCGACATCACATAAGATCCTGACGTAGTATTCCGACACAGAGGTTCAATAGCGCGATGTCACAATGTTCATCAAACAGGACATCCACACTTTAACTGTGACATCACTCGACACAGCACGCTGTTGCACCGCTGCATTCCAAGCCACTTCTCAGTCAGTAACTGGTCCGGATAATAATAATAATAATCCCTGTTTTTTTTCCGGCGTCTTTTCCCGGATGCAGCGAAGGCCATAAAGAAGTTTGGAATAACGATGACATTCATTTCGATTGAATCCAGAAAGACGGAGGTGAAAAAAACGCTGAGTGTAGAAACGTACTGTGAGTTTCAGTCTGATTGTAGATTCAGTCTTTTTAAAGTCGCTTCAAAGTCGGCAAAAAAAACGGAATTTTAAAATAGTCTTTGCTTTGTTTATTTCTTTGTTTTTTTTCTCTTTACCTAATCCCTCCATCTGTCCATAAGTGCTTATCATCTCAGTTCATATATTATATTAAACCCTCCCAAAAGACATTAGACTTTTTTTTACTGCATTAGGAGAAGATTGGTAGTTTTGGTGTTGTGCCTGAAAGCCGAGTTTTTTCCCGCCGCGATCTGGGATCTCTCCGTTACGGAGAGAAAGTGTGCGTGGATTTAGGACACAGCCGCTGAGCAGAAACCCGGCAAGTCAGTAAGTCTCTGTAGAACAGATCTGAGGAACAAGAAGATCTTCAGCGAGGACGGAAGAGGAAGCAGATGATGATGATGATGATGATGATGATGAAGACAGATATATTGCACAGCGCATCACACGGACACATAGTTTCTTCTTCCTCGGATCCTCGGGGAAAAATAACAAACATCCGACATTCAGCACTGAAATCCGTTCAGGACAGAAACATGAGGATCCCAGGGAGAAGATTTCAGACGGAGGTTCGTGATGAACAAACACTCGGTCCACTTCCTGTTCACACACACCTTTTTTTTTTCTTTTTTTTTCTTTTTTAAAAACAGTACAAGGGTCAATGTACCTTTTTTGTGTAAAATTCAGAGGGAACGTCTGATTGGCCTTCCCGTCTCCCTCGTCCAAATCGTTGGCTCAGAAACAAAAGTTATAAAATGTTCTTTAGGTTCTTTTTAAAAAAAAAAAAAAAAGTTAAAAATGAGACACTTAAGGCTGATAAGTTCAGAAAGAAATCACAGAGAAGGTAAAGAGGTTAGAGCAGGAGCAGTGAGGAGACACGGCTGTGAGCTGGGGGTTTGTACATCGTGATTTAACATGGCCGCCTCGCCTCTTCATCTTCTTTTTCTTCAAAAAAAAAAAAGTCTTTCCTTTCAGTTCTCTCTTCCTTCCTTTGTTTCCAGTTTGAAAATCTACTTCTAATATTTTATTTCTACTTCTAAATGTAAAAAAAAAGAAAAACATCCAGGGAAAGTGATTATCCTTAAACTCATTAGTTGTTGTTGTTGTTGTGTGGTTCTACATGTTCTCTCCATTCAGCAGGTCTCCAGGGAGCAGTGTGTTGACCGGAACTGGACTTCCCATCACTCGACTCTCCTCCCCGTTGATCGGCCCCCATAAACTGGAGTACGGCTGCTGGACTCCGCCCCACAGCAGCTCCACCCCGGCCCCATTAGCTCCGCCCCCCGGGTTACTGCTCCCCTTAGTGGTTGATGTGCCCCATTGCCCCAGGGTGGGGTGGGTGGAGCTTCCAGAGGGTGGGAAAGACTGAGCCTGAGAGAAAAAACGTGTCACTTCCTCCTCTCCGGCAAACTCTGCCAAAATGGTGGTGTTACCCAGAACGCACCTGGGCAAAGACAGGGGGAGGGGGAAAGATAATTAGACAGAGAGACAAAAAAGACAAGCAGAGAAATGCACAGGCAGACAGACAGGTAAATATTCAGATAGACAGACAGACAGGTAAATATACAGATAGACAGATGGGACAGACAGACAGACAGACATTCACAGAGATAGAACCTTAAATGAAATTCTGTAAAAAAAAAAAAAGTGTGTGTGTGTGTGTGTGTATGTATATATATATATGTGCAAGTGTGTGTGTGTCTGTGTACGTACGTGTGTGTAGGTGTACGTGTATGTTTGTCTGTGTGTGTGTGTGTGTGTGTCTGTGTGTGTGTCTGTGTACGTACGTGTGTGTAGGTGTACGTGTATGTTTGTCTGTGTGTGTGCGTGTGTGTGTGTCTGTGTACGTACGTGTGTGTAGGTGTACGTGTATGTTTGTCTGTGTGTGTGTGTGTGTGTCTGTGTACGTACGTGTGTGTAGGTGTACGTGTATGTTTGTCTGTGTGTGTGCGTGTGTGTGTGTGTCTGTGTGTGTGTCTGTGTACGTACGTGTGTGTAGGTGTACGTGTATGTTTGTCTGTGTGTGCGTGTGTGTGTGTGTCTGTGTGTGTGTCTGTGTACGTACGTGTGTGTAGGTGTACGTGTATGTTTGTCTGTGTGTGTGCGTGTGTGTGTGTCTGTGTGTGTGTCTGTGTACATACGTGTGTGTAGGTGTACGTGTATGTTTGTCTGTGTGTGTGCGTGTGTGTGTGTGTTTGTGTACATGTGTGTGCATGTGTCTCACATGTGCAGGGATTTCTGAGCTTTAGCTGCTTCCTCTTTGGAGCTGTAGCGCACCAGCGCATTCCCCTGCGGCAGACTGAGGTGGAACGTAATGAGAGGACCGTGCTGCATACACAGAGTCCTCAGAGTGGAACCATCGATCTGTCACACACACACACACACACACCCCTTTACACGTGAAGGGTTGTGTTCCAAATCAGCTACAAGCTGAAAGTGAAGAAGTGCACTAACCTGAGGAGTGAGGTTACGCAACACAAGCCAGCTACTGGTCCTGCTGGAGCTCTCAGAGTTCCACCCAGTGCTCTCTGGGGGACAGAGAGAGAGAGAGAGAGAGAGAGAGAGAGAGGTGTTTACAATCACAAGGTCAGCAAGAGAAAGTACGGAAAAGAAAGAAAAGGGATAACAGAAAAAAGGAAAGGACAGAAAACAGAAATAAGAGGGAGAAAGGGAGAAAAGAAATGATAAAAGGCAGATAGGAAGAGAGGAAAGGAAAGGAAGAGAGTAAGGAGAGTGAGGCAGGGAGGAGATGAGATGACACAGGAAACAAAAAAAAGGGAGAAAATGCAAGGTAAGGAAGGGAAAGAAGAGAAGAAGTGAAGGAAAGAGTGGAAGAGTGTATAAACCTGAGGTGTAGTCTCTGCTCCAGCTGTTGCTCAGTGGTCCAGGTGTCCAGTTGTTGTTGTGTTTGTTATTAGTGAGGCCAGGTGGGGGGCGGGGCACCGTCCCAGAGCTCCGCCCACCCACAGGAATCTTCCACATCTCATTAGACAGCGAGGCCTGAGTGTGTGAGACAGAACCTGTAGACCAGGTGGACTTCATGTCTAACAGTTTACCTGCAAAACACAGAGATGAAGAGTCAGACTACACATCTTACACAAACACACACACACACAAACACACACACACACACTAACACGCACACACCTCCATTCCTGTCCCGGAGCAGGTAGCGGTTAACGTCCTGAATGTTGGTGTTGATGGTGGGACAGCCAGAAACACTTCCTGGGGTCACATTGGGGTCAGACTCGGGGTCAATATTTTGCAGACCTTTCCAGGGAACTCCAGGACAAAACTCTGAGAAGATAAAAACAGATTCAGACAGTGACGGGTGCTGGACACTAAAATACACTCAGGATTAAATCTCAGTGTGATTATCAGAGCAGCTCTGTTACCTGGAGGCCAGTTGACATTCGTCCCGTTAGCCATTTTGTCATTAGTGTTTTTGCCCGGTGGCCAGCTCTCTGGTGCCCCCATGGGGCTGCTGGGAGATTGGCAGCTGGACATCAGGTTATAAGCACTGAAAGAGTCCTCCATCACGGGTTTAATGTTGGCAGCATGGCTCGAGGATGGAGCACCTGAGAGAGATAAACACCAGCACTTAAAAAACAAAACAAATA
Source organism: Hemibagrus wyckioides (assembly GCF_019097595.1). Lineage (NCBI taxonomy): Eukaryota > Metazoa > Chordata > Actinopteri > Siluriformes > Bagridae > Hemibagrus > Hemibagrus wyckioides. The sequence continues at coordinate 33,776,759 of NC_080720.1, forward strand.
AACCCACAGATATATGAAAAGGAAAAAAGGAGGGATTAATCCTGCATGAGCTCACTTCCTTTTTCTGTTAGAATGTATTAACTAATTAATCAAGTTATTTATTTATTAATTCATTGACATTAATTAGTTAGTTTATTAACTACTTATGTATCTGATAATTGATCATCTTTAGATTATTTAAATACAGATATTTATTACATTATTATTCATTCAGTTATTGATCAGTTGATGGATTTGTTTGATTGATATTTTGGGATAAACCTCCTGAATGGTGTAAACTCAGTGAGATGTCTTACTGGGGCTGGTGGTGGTGCTGATGGAGTCGATGGAGCTGGTGTGAGTCCACTGGGATAAGCGAGACTGAGGCTGGGGCTGAGTGTCCTTCAGAGTGTCCATGCAGCCCACGCCCACACCCCCGTTCAGTCCAGCTGCACACACAGGGACAGAAACAACACACACACATTTCAGCTTTACCTCCAGAAAACATCCTCTGAAGTGTCTACAGATACACATGCTGGGGACAGAGGCGTGTTTCTTACACAGAGGATACTGGCTGAAGGAGCTGGGAGACGTGTGTGGCTCTTTGCTGTGGAGGTCTGACATGGACAGGCCTGTGGAAGCCTGGGAGTTTCCCGGGAAGGTGTCCAGGTTTGGCTTGCCGAGGCTGGGGTAAGAGTGAGAAGACGAGGCCTGGTGCTGCTGCTGCTTCATCAACAAGGCCTGAGCTAACTGCCTCTGGTGCTGCTGAATCTGCTGCTGCATGTTTGAGATTGTACGTGCAACCTGACCGAGGGAGGGGGAGAGAGAGAGAGAGAGACGGGGGGGGGGGGGGCAGAGAGAGTGAGCGAGAGACAGACAGAGAGAGTCAGACAGAGGGACAGAGACAGAGAGGGAGAGAGACAGGGAGAGAAAGAGAGACGGGGGCAGGGGGGTTTGAGAGAGTGAGACAGAGATAGAGAGAAAGAGAGATGGCGCGGGGGGTTTGAGAGAGTGAGACAGAGAGAGAGCGAGACAGGGGGGCGGGGGCGGCGCGTTTGAGAGAGTGAGACAGAGACAGAGAGAAAGAGAGATGGGGCGGGGGGGTTGAGAGAGTGAGACAGAGAGGGAGAGAGACAGAGAGAGAAAGAGAGATGGGGGGTTTGAGAGAGTGAGACAGAAACAGAGAGAGACAGAGAGAGAGAGCAGGTTAGAGAGCAGCACTTTTACTGCTGTATATGAATGTTGGGATAGAGTAAAATTGGAATAAAATGTAAGGAGGAAAGTTCAGGGGAAATTTGAGATAAAATGCAGCTGTGGAATTCTGGGAGACAGCAGTATGCTATAAAAACCTGGGATAGAATTTTGGAGCAGAATTTTGGAGAGCGTAATCAGATCAGATGCTGGTGTAGTAAAGTTTGGCATTATTGTGGAATTTTGTGATTTAATACTAATTTTAATAAAATATTGGAGCTGTCATTTTTTAATGACACAAATATGATTTACAATGTAAACTGCAGTGTGTGTGTGTGTGTGTGTGTGTGTGTGTTTTCCTCACTTGCTGCTCCTGTTGTCTAATGGGACCCGAAACATTTCGCTGAGCTTGCATCATCTGCTGCTGAATCTGCAAACGCTGATATGCCTGAGAGAGGGGGGGGGGCATTAAACGGAGACAGTGCATCATAGTCTGTTCATTTCTGAACTTCAGACTTCACAGACAGCAGGAACACCGGAGCATCTCCTCCGTTATTCCGTCACTCGTTCTGTAACTCACTCCATCTTTTACTCATTTCATTTATAAATTCCTTCCTTGTTCACTTTCTCCCTTCCTGATTCCGCCACTGCTTCCTGCACTCACACCCTTCTTGCTTCCTTCTCACGACACTGACACAGGGTACGGCCAGGATAAAAGGCCGGGTGGGAATATCTGAATACAAACTTTAGGCCGGAATGTTGGGCTTGGGATACAATGCTAAGTCAGACTGCTGGGATAGAGTACCACCGGAATGTCGAGATACAAAATGTTGGGCTGGAACGTGGGAATACGGTGTAGCCGGGATAAAATCCTGAAACATGCTAGAATATTGGGATAAAAAGTTTTCCTGAAACAATGGGACATTGTATAAACATGGAATAAAATATCAGGCTGGAATATAGAGTCACTCCTTCTGCTATTGTTCATTCCTAATTGCCACTCAGTCATTCCTTCCCTCCCTCCCCCTCTCACCATCTGCAGTTGTTGGAGTTGGTAGAGCAGGGTCATCTGCTGAGGATTTATCGGTGAAGTTAAAAGTGCAGGATTCAGGCCAATGTTTTTTGCTGCAAACTGCAAGAGCTGTGCTTGAACCTGAAGAAGAAGAAGAAGAGATTAGAGTCATGTTCACTTCACTACAGACTCGGATATAAAGCCATGGGGGAAAAAAAGCTGGGGTACTTTATAGGTGATGATGCGGAATGTTGAGCAAAAATGCAGGTCTGAATGTTGGGATATAATAAACTGAGCTGGAATGTTGGGATACAGTGTGGCTGGGATGAAGTTTTCAGCTGGAATGCTGTGATACACATTGTTGGGCTGGACTGTAGAAATAAAGATGGGATTTAATAAAATGAAGAGTTGATGTGTTGGGATACCGGGCTGGAATGTCGGGAAAGAGTAGAGTGTCGGAATGTCGGGAGACAGTAGAGTGTCGGAAGGTCGGGAGACAGTAGAGTGTCGGAAGGTCGGGAGACAGTAGAGTGTCGGAAGGTCGGGAGACAGTAGTGTCGGAAGGTCGGGAGACAGTACTGTCGGAAGGTCGGGAGACAGTAGAGTGTCGGAAGGTCGGGAGACAGTAGTGTGTCGGAAGGTCGGGAGACAGTAGAGTGTCGGAAGGTCGGGAGACAGTAGTGTGTCGGAAGGTCGGGAGACAGTAGTGTGTCGGAAGGTCGGGAGACAGTAGTGTGTCGGAAGGTCGGGAGACAGTAGTGTCGGAAGGTCGGGAGACAGTAGTGTCGGAAGGTCGGGAGACAGTAGTGTCGGAAGGTCGGGAGACAGTAGTGTGTCGGAAGGTCGGGAGACAGTAGTGTGTCGGAAGGTCGGGAGACAGTAGTGTCGGAAGGTCGGGAGACAGTAGTGTGTCGGAAGGTCGGGAGACAGTAGTGTGTCGGAAGGTCGGGAGACAGTAGTGTCGGAAGGTCGGGAGACAGTAGTGTCGGAAGGTCGGGAGACAGTAGTGTCGGAAGGTCGGGAGACAGTAGTGTGTCGGAAGGTCGGGAGACAGTAGTGTCGGAAGGTCGGGAGACAGTAGTGTCGGAAGGTCGGGAGACAGTAGTGTGTCGGAAGGTCGGGAGACAGTAGTGTGTCGGAAGGTCGGGAGACAGTAGTGTGTCGGAAGGTCGGGAGACAGTAGAGTGTCGGAAGGTCGGGAGACAGTAGAGTGTCGGAAGGTCGGGAGACAGTAGAGTGTCGGAAGGTCGGGAGACAGTAGAGTGTCGGAAGGTCGGGAGACAGTAGAGTGTCGGAAGGTCGGGAGACAGTAGTGTCGGAAGGTCGGGAGACAGTAGTGTCGGAAGGTCGGGAGACAGTAGTGTGTCGGAAGGTCGGGAGACAGTAGAGTGTCGGAAGGTCGGGAGACAGTAGTGTGTCGGAAGGTCGGGAGACAGTAGTGTGTCGGAAGGTCGGGAGACAGTAGTGTGTCGGAAGGTCGGGAGACAGTAGAGTGTCGGAAGGTCGGGAGACAGTAGTGTGTCGGAAGGTCGGGAGACAGTAGTGTCGGAAGGTCGGGAGACAGTAGAGTGTCGGAAGGTCTGGAGACAGTAGTGTGTCGGAAGGTCGGGAGACAGTAGTGTGTCGGAAGGTCGGGAGACAGTAGAGTGTCGGAAGGTCTGGAGACAGTAGTGTGTCGGAAGGTCGGGAGACAGTAGTGTCGGAAGGTCGGGAGACAGTAGAGTGTCGGAAGGTCGGGAGACAGTAGAGTGTCGGAAGGTCGGGAGACAGTAGTGTCGGAAGGTCGGGAGACAGTAGTGTCGGAAGGTCGGGAGACAGTAGTGTCGGAAGGTCGGGAGACAGTAGAGTGTTGGAAGGTCGGGAGACAGTAGTGTGTTGGAAGGTCGGGAGACAGTAGAGTGTCGGAAGGTCGGGAGACAGTAGTGTGTCAGAAGGTCGGGAGACAGTAGTGTCGGAAGGTCGGGAGACAGTAGAGTGTCGGAATGTCGGGAGACAGTAGTGTCGGAAGGTCGGGAGACAGTAGAGTGTCGGAATGTCGGGAGAGAGTAGAGTGTCGGAAGGTCGGGAGACAGTAGAGTGTCGGAAGGTCGGGAGACAGTAGTGTCGGAAGGTCGGGAGACAGTAGAGTGTCGGAAGGTCGGGAGACAGTAGTGTCGGAAGGTCGGGAGACAGTAGAGTGTCGGAATGTCGGGAGAGAGTATATAAAGGAGATAGTATGGTTGGGATACAACGTTGGTCTAGAATTATTTTGGGTAAAAACAGTTTACACACCTGAGGGGAGAGAAACTGAGGCACTTGAGCACGTAGTGGGGGGTGATGGGCGGAGTTTAGTGCTTGAGGGGGTGGAGCCCTGGATTGTGCTGCTCCATTACTGCCAAACATTCCGTTCATCTGAGAAAGACAAGATTTACTTAAGTATTTTTCCAAAAAATTACAAATTACAGGTAAAATTAAACACACACACACACACACACACAGTGTTCCATCATGAAATAAGAATAATTAAATTTCACATACATTTTTAATAACTTTTATCAATACCTGGTTTGGCTCACTCACCTGTCTGCTGTTTAAGTTTTGCATTAGTCCTGGAGAGACTCCACCCATGCCATGGCTAGGAAGGCTGCTATTGGTCAGTTTGAGGCCAGGAGAATGAATAAAGGGTGATGTGGGCGTGTCATCCGATAATCCACCATCCTGATAAACCCAGAATAGAGAAGAGGAAATTAGCTCAGGACACGTTTATGTGTGTGTGTGTGTGTGTGTTAAAGCTAAGCTACCTTGTCCAGGAAGGCGTTTCGGTCCAGTGACGAGTCTTTAGAGAGGTTTGGAGGGCGACACAGCAGCGTCCTCATCCCTCGCTTTTCTCCATCACTCTTTTTCTCCAGCAGGGCGCCTAAACACAGACGAAAAATGAGCCAAAGTGTGTGTGTGTGTAAATATGTGTGAGTTTCACACTTACTCATAGCCTGGTCCAGATTCATGTTGTTACTTCTCAGTGCCTCCTCTGCAGGATCCCTCTGAAACACACACACACACACACACACACACACACACACAAACAGTAAGTGAATTTGAGTGGATTTAAAGAGAATGTATGATGGTATTTAAGGTGGATTTAAGGTGGATTTAAGGTGGATTTAAGGTGGTATTTAAGCTGGTAATTCACATAGCAATATTGAAAGTACAGTTGAAGACAAAATTATTAGCCCCCCTGTGAAATTGTAATTCTTTTTCAAATATTTCTCAAGTGATGTTTAACAGAACAAGGGATTTTTTTCACAGTATTTCCTATTATTTTTTACATAAAAAATAAAGATAAGGTCTGATTTCTTTTAGTTTGGCTGAAATAAAATAATTATTTTTAAAAATGAAAAAACCGCTAAGGTCAAAATTATTAGCCCCCTTAAGGAATTATTTGTTTGATTGGCTACAGAACAAACCACTGTTGTCCAATTACTTGCCTAATTAACCAAGTTATCCTAGTTAAGCCTTTGAATTGCACTTTAAGCTGAGGATTAGTATCTTGCAAAACAACTAGCAAAATAATATGTACCATCATCATGGCAAAGACAAAAGAAATTAATTTAGACTTGAGAAAAAGAATTGTTCATGCTCACAAAGGAGGAGAAGGATATACACGTTTATCAAAGCTTTAAAGTTTTGAAGCTTTAAAGAAGTTTAAAGAGACCCACACAGTGGAGAACAAGACTGGCAGAGGCAGGAAGCAAAAGATTTCAAAAACTTTAGAAAGAAAACTAGTGAGAGAGGTTTCTAAAGACCCAAGAACAACTGCCAGGACACTAGTGAATGACTTAGCAAAGTCTGGGATTGATGTGTCAACGAAGACAGTCACTAGAGCCTTGCACAGGAATGAACTGCGAGGTTGCCGACCAAGAAAGACTCCACTTCTGAAGAAGAGACACCTACAAGCTAGACTGAAGATTACTAAGGACAACCTGGGGAAAAATGATGCATACTGGAAACATGTCCTTTGGTCAGATGAGACAAAACTAGAGCTCTTTGGCCACAGAGATGTTGCCTATGTTTGGAGAAAGAAGGGAGAGGCGTTCAACCCAAAGAACACCGTTCCCACAGTGAAACATGGCGGTGGGAGTATAATGCTGTGAGGATGTTTCAGTGCTTTTGGAACTGGGAATCTCGTCAGGGTTGAAGGAACCATGAAAAAGGAAGACTACGAGAAGATTTTGAGAGACAACCTCAGACAGTCTGCAACAAAACTTGGTCTGAGTTTTGTCTTCCAGCATGATAACGACCCAAAGCATACCTCACTTCTGGTGAAGAACTACCTACAAAGGAGCAAAGTGAACGTCCTTGACTGGCCTGCACAAAGCCCAGACTTAAATCCAATAGAAAATCTGTGGGGCACACTAAAGCTCAGAGTTCATGCCAGAAGACCAACAAATCTGGAGGAGCCGGAGAGATTGGCTAAGGAGGAATGGGCTGCCACTCCTCAGGAGACATGCTGGAAACTTGTTGAGAACTACAACAAACGACTAAAGGCCGTTATCAAAAGAAAAGGGATACACTATTGACTATTAACATCAGAGGGCTAATAATTTTGACTTTTTTTATTCTTGGTTATAATTTTGTTTCTGTTTGTATTACAAAACACTCTAAGCTTCCTAAATAAACTATTGTGTTTAAAAATGCTGTGTTGAAAAAATCTTCTCTCCGTAAAACAGCACTTGGGAATTATTTGAAAAATAATAAAAGATTTTATAGGGGGCTAATAATTTTGTCTTCAACTGTATATTTAGGGGGATATTCAGATATTCAGTATGGCATTTAAAGTGGATTTAAGATGGATTTATACTGTATTTCAGGTGTATGCATTGTAATTAAAATTTAGTATTTAAGATGGACTTAAGGTGGATTTAAGACTACATTTAGGGTAGATTTAAGGTGGTATTACACTTCAACACTTCCAAAGGTCTCAATACATCAATATTTCCAGGAACTATCTATAAACTTCAAGATTTACTGTGCATACACTATATTGCCAAAAGTTTTGTGACACCCCTCCAAATCATTGAGTTGTTTTTCAGGGGTTGGGTTCGGCCCCTTAGTTCCAGTGAAAGGAACTCTTAATGCTTCAGCTTCATATCAAGACATTTTGGACAATTTCATGCTCTTTGTGGGAACAGTTTGGGGATGACCCCTTCCTGTTCCAACATGACTGTACACCAGTGACCAAAGCAAGGTCCATAAAGACATGGATGAGTGAGTTTGGTGTGGAGGAACTTGATTGGCCTGCACAGAGTCCTGACCTCAACCCCATAGAACACCTTTGTGATGAATTAGAGTGGAGACTGTGAACCAGACCTTCTCATCCAACATCAGTGCCTGACCTCACAAATGTGCTTCTAGAGGAACGGTCAAAAATTCCCATAAACACACTCCTAAACCTTGTGGAAAACCTTCCGAGAAGAGTTGAAGCTGTTATAGCTGTAAAAGGCAGGACAACTCCATATTACATTCATGTGCATTTAAAGGCAGATGTCCCAGTTTTGACCTGGCTCGCAGTCTCCGCTCTAATTCATCATTTAAACAACACCTGTATTCAAAACCTTTGCCAATAGAGTATATATAAACCCCAGCTCTGTATTTGTAGATCTTTACTCGGTAGGTCATTGCAGTTCCTAGTCCTCTCTATAAAATGTTTATGGTTCTTATATGAATTAATATGAAGATTATTCTGGAGCTTACAGGGAAGCCCATGTCTGTGAGCTGTTTGATCAGTCGGTTCATGATCCAAACTTCATCCTGTTTGGTCGGGATTTTCCCCTGAGAAGAGGAAAAAAAAAAAATTAACAATTTAATTTTAAACGACTTTAGATTTTCAGAATTCAGATTTTAAACTGAATTAAACGACTAACTCCAGCAGAATTAAAAATAAATGATTTAACTGGATAGAGAATATCACAATAAGTTCCTACTTTGAAGGTACTACACTTTTCGTTTTCTATTCTCAAATAAAGCCTAATTAACCAGACATGTCGCCGTATGACGTTAATTAAGATCTGTAAATGGCTCCTACCTTCTGTACTCCTTTCTTGGGCTGATTCCAGGAACTACAGGAGGAAGCGTTGTCCTGGGTGGTGGGGCTCGTCCACATGTCCCCATCCTCGGCATCCCATTGGCTGCTGCTCACGCCAATCTCCTCCCCGCCGGACCCCCAGCTGTCTTGCATAGATTTGGGGGCTGTAAAAAATAAAACAGCCACGAAAACATGAGCTCTTTAAAAACAAAAGCAATGATTTTACAATGTAGATCTCCAACCACCAGGTGGCAGTATGTTTCAAAACTAACATTACTAAACTTTTTTTTATTTCTAAAGCTCACAGACTTGTTAGCGCATGGACTGAAAAGTCGCCATATCCCAGGACTCACCAGGTTTGGAGGATCCTGAGCCTCTTCCGAAGGATCCAGTGGATTCGTGGTTGTTTTCTCCCCAGACCCCAGCGGCTTTGGGCGACTTCCCCCATGCTGCAGTGCCGTTATCCACTGTGGGGCTGGAGGAGTCCGGTTCTCCCCAGGACTCGGGTTTGGGCTGAATGTTGGGGAGCTCCCCCCAGCCTACAGACAGACAGTCTGATTACTAGCTCACAATGAAGGTCGCTTTGTTCAGGGTGGTTTAGATATCTTATCTTCTTTATTCTAAGCATAATAAACAATATTTTGGCAAACATATTCAGAGATTCCCTGATTACAAAGGAATGCGACAAACCAGAGACATTAAAACTGAGACTGGAAATATACCTTAAGAATTTTTGCCACTGTGAACTGAACAGACAACAAACTTAGACTTAACATTTAAATTAATATTTGGTGTTTTCACATCAGTTATGTAACTAACCAACTGCTAAAAAAATCAGTGAGTCTAAAATAAGTTACTCAGCGGTGGTAGAACATTCATTTCTGAGCCTGAAATAAAAAAAATACTAGCAATGAAAACGTCCCCCGTGTCCTGGCACCCGAATATTTGTTTGCCTTGTTGCACATGCAATATACAAGAAAGTAGTAACACAGTATGATAAACGCAGAGTGAAGCACACAGAGCCTGCTCTCAGGAGGACAGAGGAAAAAAAAATACAGACAGCAAACGTCTTTGTCTCCCATCACTCCTGAACGCTGCCAAGAACAGAAATAGAAAGCTTTCATGGGGCCGGGAGCAGGGCCCGAGGGCCGACTCCGTCAAGCCAAACACAAGGCGGACGTGTCTTTTTAACTGCAGGATGCGGGCCAGCTGGCAGCAGAGCAGTGCAGAATGCATGCCATCACACGGTTCTGTTAAAGCTCTGAAACAGAACTCCTGCATCAAGCTGACTCCTGACAGCCGAGCTAGCGCCAGCTTCGGGGAAAACCTCCTCCAAGCTCTCATTGCTTTCACATGCACACACTCAGGTTTTTTTGTAGCTTACTTCAGCTTTGTATTATGAATTCTGAATTCTGGTTGGTCAGAAGGTGTTGATAAATTTTCTAGAACAGCGGCTCTGACAGTTTATCTTAATGCACTCCTTCTAAAATGTTAGTGTTTCTATAGTAACAGCTCATTCTTATACAATGGGCATGAGACATGAACAGATTCTAAAATATGCGTAAAGTTTTCTGTACGGAGACGGTTGTTTATTTATGGAAGGAGTCTGGGGCTGGGAGGTAAAGCTGTAACTTTGCTCCAAACTAGTGATAATGTAATTGTACTATTCAACACACAATCATTTAGCTTCACTTACCTGGATTCATCTTGGGTATCCTGTTTTGAGGTGGTCCTAGCTGTTTAGGAGAACCATTGTTGTTGCCGTCAGAGTGGTTCGGAGTTTGACCATGGCTATGGTGGTTAGGACCTGTATGGTTGATGCTGTTACCCCCATTGTTGCTTGGGTTGCCCTGGGAGGAGGGGTTATTTCTGTCCCACATGTTTACACAGGTTCTGTAGGAATTAGGATCTCCCCAAGTGGCAGTTCCATCATCGATCTCCATTTTCCTTCGGATTGAGGAAGGGGAAGGCTCTTCCCAGCCTGTAGCCTCATCTCCTGGATCCGGTCTTCCTGTAGACCTCCAGCTAGAACTACTCTGCTTCACAGAGTTTGGGCCACCCCAAGACCCCATGGAGTCTTGAGGATTCTTTCCAGCCCAACCCTGTACAGGACCATTTGAGCGTTGGGAGTCACGCCAGTTTTCACCTCCCGGCGGAGCCCCTTTCCCCCAGCCCTTCTGGCTTTCCTTCCAGCTCCCACCATCTCCATCCCAGGAGGAACTACGAGAACCTTCCATCTTTCCTTCTGAAGGCTCTCCCCATTCTCCACTTGCACAATTTCCCCAGCCTGAGGAAGAACTCGGCCCATTTCCACCAGGTTGTGACTTTACTTGGGAAGGACCGTCATCCCAGGTTGAAGATTTTTCCTCTGATCCCCAAAACTGGCCACTTGAACCATTGGTGCTGGGCCCATCTGGCATAGGATCTCCCCAACTACCAACAGAGCCATTGGACACTTTTTTATTAGCAGGTGGCTCTCCCCACCCAGTGCTTGCCTGATTTGTTGGTGAGGACGATCCTCCCCAGCGTGGTGTTGACATGACTCGAGAAAGCCCCTCAGTCTTGCTAGCAGAGTCCATCCTAGGAGGCACATTTAGGGTGGGATTGGCACATCCTGCATGAGGTGGTGATCCAGTTGAAGGTGAGTTAGAGGAAGTTCCCCACGCTTCAGTGCCACCCTCATCTTTAGGGACAAGCTTTTCATCCATTTCCCAGACTGTATGCTGTCGGACAGGGGTTTGACCCCAGCCAGAATTGCACAGCACACGAGGATCTAGGTCCGGTCTTGGCAGAAGTGGAACATCCATACTGGAGGACCTTTCTCGCCGCCCTTCACGTCCTTCACTGCTGTCCTTGCTACCTTCACTGCCTGGGGCATCAGTGCCCCAGGAATTCATTGAGTCCTGAATGGGACCTTCATTTGCGTCCCACCCAGTACCTTCAGTGCTTGACTGTTTGGTCCAGTGGCCCCAGTTTGTATCACCTCCCCCCTGTCCCCAAGAGGAGATGCCACCAGATTCCCAACCAGAGTCTTTGGATTCTCCACTCTTTGTGTCTCCATTACCCCACCGAGCAGTACTATCTCCAGTAGTTGGCTCAGTGGGAGACTGACTCATATTTCGCCCCCAACCGTCCACAGGGCTCATTGGCTCTGCTTTAGTGTTCAGTCCATCAGTTTTAAGGTTTGAGGGCTCCATGCTGAAAGTCATGCTTGGTGGAGACTGGTGCTGCTCTGGGGTGTCTGGGTTTCCCCAAGCACAATCTCCTACAAGGTTTCCATTTCCATTGGTGCCCTGAATCGGGGCGACACCTCCTGGGCCACAGGCGTTGGATGGGACTGAACTTGACCCACCCATACCCCCAGACCTGGCCCCCACTCCAGGGCCCTCATGTCCGAGTATGGGCCATGCAGCAGGGTTAGCGCTGGGGTTCAGGTTTATATTTGAAGAGCCCCAATTGGACTGGCCTCTGGTACCCATGGACAAATCAGTTTTGCCCTCAGAGGCCCAACCTCTGTTGGGGCCACCCTGACTAGAGAACATACTCGAGGAGTGATTAACACTGGCTTTGCTGATTGGGTAGTGGCTGTGCTGGCTAGCTCCTGTAGCCATACTCATGCTGCTATTCACGACTGCTGACGTGTCAGCATCCAAGACACATTCTAATGATTCTGGAGTACTGGAAGTCCAAGTTTTAGTGTCCTTTTCATCAATAATCACTTGATTGCAATTGGTTCGGCTGCTGCAGGTGGTGGTCGGGTCGCCCCAGAGCAAATTCTCATGCTGGGCTTCCAGGCCACTCTGATTGGGCAGCACTGTAAAGACAAGCACAAGCAAGAAGATAGTAAGACATCTGGATAATAGGTCTACATAATAGCCATGTTTAAGCTTAATGCATGTGGCCTAATTAATAATTCATGAATAATCTGAATGATGGATTAGACAATTCAGAACGGAATAATCTGCAAGAAAACTCGATCTAATGGAACTGTTAATCACATTAAAGAATCAAGCAACCAGGTAAAGAAGCTATAGATAACAGATGATGATGATGATTATGATGATATTAATAATAATAATAATAACGAGTTTAAAGTCAAGATTACTAAAACGAACAGGTTCTGGAAATCATTTTAACTGGATTGACAAAACCTCCATCTGAAAGAGCGCTGAAAAGGGTATCTGACAGTGATCTATGACTGTTTCCTTCCACTACACCAGATATTTGTCATACAAGCCCAGTTTTTTCCAGAATATTGCAATGCTCCCTGGATCGTGTCACTGGTTAGATTAGATGAAGCACATCCATATATATAATATTACACATCTTCAGAAGCATCTGAAAAAGAAGCACCATTACTCATTTCTGCCCAGACCTGCGAGGAAAGCTGAAGTGGAAACGGAGGTTCATTTATTTGCATGAAACCGAGTGCAGTCCCTCATCCATCATTCCCCACACTCGGCTAGCTCGCTATAAAACCCAGAACCACATTGCTACTGTAGATCACGTATGGTTGCAGAGCTCGGAATCGACGTGTAGTTTACTTCTCAGGCAGCGTAATCAATCATGAGACAGCAGGTAATCAATAGTGTTTTGAAATGATGGTGGAAAAGAGGCTGGAAGGCATCGATTTTGGATGCGAACGCAACCGAGGCTTTCACTCTGCTACTGAGAGCATGTTTACTTCCCTAAAGGCAAACTTCAATTCATTATTCATTAATTAAGCCACAAAAGAGCTAGAGCTAGCAACATGAATATTTTTTTGTCTTACCTTCGGGCTTCATTTCGATTAAGCCACATAATTCATCGCTCGCCATCAACGCGACCATCAACCGACAGCACGAAAAGCATGGAATGGGTTTAACTCTCTAACACCATGCGAAAATGCATTCTTTTTCTCAGAATATTTTTTTCTCCTTCATGTCGCCTTATCCACCTTCCCCAGACGTCCTTATCTCACAGGCATCAGGCCTCACTGAATTTTAGCTCAGCCCATGCCAAAAGAACCTTGCAGCCTGAAGTGGAGCACCGCCGCATGCGTAGAAAAAGAACCAACGTTTCTAAAACGTGAGATGAAAACAGAAGACAGGACTGGATCATGCTGACGGACCTGCACGCATCTGTAAACAAAATCGAAAACACCGGCTTTATCAGCAAAGTAAAACTTGAGCGTACCAAAAGCCAAGACCACGCTCTTCTGTATTTGCAAAAGCTGTTGATGAAAGAAGCGATGGCGTATCCGTATGTTCACGCTCACGGAGACACAGGGTCCAGATAGAATCGGTAATCACGACAAATCTACGCAGAAAGACACCTTTGATTGGGTGACCGCCGGCCTCTGAGCTACGATACCACTTCAACAAAGGAACAGTTCACATCTTAAAATCTGGGACATCGTCATGTTTTTCCGTCGGTAAAGATCGCTTTCCCAGACTGCAGTCTCGCTTTGGCTCCGGGATCAAACGGCTCTTTCAAGGGGAGACGGGAGGGGAAAAAGCCAGCGGCTGTTCGGGTTAACACAGGTTAAAAAGCTCGGATGTCCTTCGACTCGACTCGTCTGGCAAAACCCGAAATGCCTTCAGAGTTGCACTGGCATCCGTTCAGCACCTCAATAGCTTAATTTTTTGTCTGGAATTTTCAGGAACATAGGAGAAATCAGGAATAGTGAGGCGATCCAGGAGCGCTTTCTTTTCCTGGCTGCCTCTCGGAACACGACGCCATTTTATCAGAGCTGAAACGCAGCCAAGAGAACGAGGCTTTCTGTCTCAATCGCTCTCTTTTTTCTTCCCCCGTTTTATCCGTATCCTCACAAACTCCTCACACTCTCTCCGTTCCTCCATCTCGCTTACAAGGACAAGGAAAAAACACACACTGCTAACAGAAGGCATGATAAATTAATCATCTCCTGCAATCAAGCCTGTTTTTTTTTACTTCCTTGTTTGGGTTGCAAGGACACAAGGAGGAAAACAAAAACAGAAAAACATGATGAAGGGATAAAGAAGAAGAAATGGAGCACAGGATGGATGGAAAAGTGGGAATGGGGGATACCTGGAGAGAGCGTCGGAATGAGCATGCTGAGCTAAAAGAGGCTGTTTTTATTCCCAGCCATCTGAGCTCCATGCTGAACTGATGCCAAGAATGTGTGTGTGTGTGTGTGTGTGTGTGTGTGAGAGAGATCATGCTAGTTTTTTTTTTAATAAAAATGTTTAATAAATTGAGTATTGATAAACAACTAACTGATATACTGTGATATTTATTATCACAGTTAGCAAGCTAGATACGCTGCTGTAACCTTTCAACTGATTTGGGGGTGGAGCTAACGTACAATCTCAGTTTGTGATGTCACTAAATAGTAAACAGTAACATTCAATATGCTAATTATTTCTTTTCTTTGTATTAACAAATGTAAATATGTCCATAATAACATTTATGTATGGAAATAAAAAGTTATGCTATAAAATATTGAAAGTATGAAAATGAAAGTGTTGTTGAACGTAACGCAACAAGAGAGAAGAAAACATCTAAAAAAAAAAAGACAAAAAGAGGGGAATAAAATGAATCATTTGTATGGCTGAAATTAAATCTCAGTAGCGCTAGTTAGAGACACCAGAATTATGAGCTGAGCATCCCTGAATACATCTTCACCATTAGCTGTGCATTAGCTTAGCCCAAAGCTACACTTTAATCCTCTGTAAATTACAGAAATGTGGAAAAAAAATTCTTCTATTAATTCTTCATTAGTAATTAACGTGAGTTTGGAGGCACCACAAGTATGTTTCTCTACACTGGAGTATCATTAGCGCTGTGTAGCATGCTAACCTAGGGAACAGAAGGAGTTATTACCTTAATAGACACACCATGTAGGTGACATCACTGCACTGTGGGCGTGTCCCAAAACACACACACACACACACACGTTCATACCTGTGAAGTGCCGGTTGGTGTGTGATGGAATTCCTCTTTAGTGGAGGAATTTCTTTGGAGGGTTTACGAGCAGGAAACTGCAGGGACTCATGGGAAATAGAGAAACAGGAAGTGCTTGAGCTGCCATTAGTGCGTTATACAGGAAGTGGATGATTCTAAAAAGCAAAACAAACAGGAGAAAGATGCTTAGGAAAGAGTCGAGTATAAAAACCTCATTTATATAATTTTCCATGTCGGCCAACTGACTCGGATCGTCTGTTCCCCTATTGACCAATCGGCTCGGATTTCCTGCTGATTCCTCATTAAGCAGTCAGTATTCTCCCATTCCTCTCGACTAATCAGCTTCTCTCACTTCTCTCCATTTTGACCACTGAGCTCAGCTATCTGTCAGCCAATCAGCATGGAGCTTGTTTCATCTGTTTTTCATCCAGCTCAGCTTTCCATCTCTCCTCACAATCAATTCACACCATCAACCAATAGCTCCACCTTCTCCTGCCTCCTCATCCAATCAGCTCCACCTTCTCCTGCCGCCTCATCCAATCAGCTCCACCTTCTCCTGCTGCCTCATCCAATCAGCTCCACCTTCTCCTGCCCCCTCATCCAATCAGCTCCACCTTCTCCTGTCCCCTCATCCAATCAGCTCCACCTTCTCCTGCCTCCTCATCCAATCAGCTCCACCTTCTCCTGCCGCCTCATCCAATCAGCTCCACCTTCTCCTGCCGCCTCATCCAATCAGCTCCACCTTCTCCTGCCTCCTCATCCAATCAGCTCCACCTTCTCCTGCCTCCTCATCCAATCAGCTCCACCTTCTCCTGCTGCCTCATCCAATCAGCTCCACCTTCTCCTGCCACCTCATCCAATCAGCTCCACCTTCTCCTGCCACCTCATCCAATCAGCTCGTTTTTCCTGCCCAGCCTCGACCAATCAGCTTCACCTCTGCTTTTCCCGTTTCCGTGTCAACTGTGCTGCTTTCCATTCCCCTCCCGCCCGCAGCCAATGAGCCTGTGTGACTCGTCTCCCTGATGGCCAATCAGATGTCTCGGAGGTCTGCACCCCCCCCCCCGTTCCTTGCTGCCCCTCCCCCACTCTGTCTCGCTTATTGTGCTCATTGTTCAGTGCTGAATAAATTACAGGAAGAGCACAGACGCCGGGGCTTATGGGAGATTTTCTCACACTCCGTTGCCCCTGAACTGCCCCTCAAACCCCCCCCATCCCACCATAACCCCCTCCCCTGATGTCTGTCTGCTGCATTAATACCCCCTCCCCCACCCGCCCTTCTCATCTCTGCATTTCTATTGCTCTGATATTCTCACACACACACACACACACACACACTAAATTCCTCATTTCATTACCCTGTGCATGCGTGTGTGTGTGTGTGTGTGTGTGTGTGTGTATAGACAGCTTAGAGAATTTATTATGCCTTTCTCTCGGTCTGTCTATTTCTTTCCATCTGTCTCTCTGTCCGTCTGTCTCTCTCTCTCTCAGTCTCTCTCTTTCTCTTTTTAAGTTAATCACAACCATGAGAACGATTTTCAAACTAAAATTACTCACAGAAACAAGTTCTAGTTCCAAATAAACACAGAAATAACTCTAAAAGCAACCATGAAAACCACTCTGACCTGAGAGCAACAATGAGAACGATTTTTAGCTGAATGTTTCCATGGCAATGACTTTCAGCTAAAAGTACCACTGGAGAAAACACCAGTCTACCAGTGACCACACGAGAAAGACATTTAACCGAAAGTGACGATGGCTATAAAGACCTGGATGTAACCACGAGAACCACTTTTATATGAAACAAACCTGTTTTAGGTTGATGAACGTAACCACGGCAACAGCTTTTTGTTAAACGTATCAACCAAAACAGCTTCTAGATAAAACCGATATATATATATATATATATGTATATTATCTTTATTATTTTTTTCATTCGTTATTTCTAAACCAATCGAAGGAAACTTCTCTAATCTACGACTTTTACCCTAAAAAGCAACCATCCAAAGAAATCCTAGTTAAAAGTATCCATGAGAAGGAACAACCTCTGGAAACGTTGCCATGGAAACCAGCTAGGAAATGTGAGTCATCAAAAAAATCCCACATTCTTCAATCAGACACTGCTGTGTTTTCTTCAAAATTATTTTTATACCAAGATTATAGTACACTCAGCTCACATGCTGCCAGCGGAGTGTGTGTGTGTGTGTGTGTGCGCGCGCGCATGTTTTCTCTCCTCCTGCATGTTCTCATCTGCTCTGTGTAATTGATTCTGGCTGTTTCATGCATTTAGATGAACAGAAGGAGCCACGGAATTAACTCCTGTGAACTCCAACGTGTTCACACACACACACACACACACACACACACACACATCTAGAATTCCCTCTCACATGAGGTCCATCATAAACACTAAACTCTTGGCCATAAGCTTCGTTAGCATGACTCGTTAGTAACATTAGCATCACAGCTCCAGTCAGGAGCACATTAAAAGGTTCATACTTGTGCGCTAAATCGTTCTCATGTTTCCTCTTTACATTTATATCTCACGCCTCTCGAGAACACAGACACACGATGAGAACCCGACGCTCACTTTAGCGCACAAACGGAGCCTCCGAATCAGATTAATTTTGTAATTTCACATCCAATTGCGTGCATCAACACCTTGCAGTGCCGCCTCTTGTTGTTAGCGACCTAATTAGCGACTAATCTGCTTGAGAAGGAAGTCCCTGCTTTTGAATCGTGACCTTTATAAATACTTGAGAATGATTCATGAAAAGCACACGTGTGTGTGTGTGTGTGTGTGTGTGTGTTAATCAGTATATTCGTCAGTTTTATCATCACGTCTCTCTGTGTGTAGCACTGTGATTAGCATTGGGGCTATAAATACACGTAATCCGCTGCAGAGTGGCTCAGGATCCAGTGAGGGCAGTGAGAGCTGGACCTTACACACCCGACAGGAATGTTCTGGAACCCCGTCCAAAAAAAATACTCTCGCCTTTTATCATCTCGTTATTTTGGTCAGCAACCTGTAGGCATCAAGCGACCGGAGTAAACGCAGCACACACAGCTAATTAGCATGTCATCTGCATATCCTGATGAATATGCATGAGGCTGTGCTGTAGTGGAGGATAAACCCCTGACCGCGCGTTTCCTCTGCTAATAAATCAGACGTGTCGTGTTCAGCGATTAATTAAAGCGTATGGTTTTGTATGAAGCAGCACACAAAATGAAATAATTAGAACATTTATTTTAATTGATGCAGCAATCATAACACAGAGAGAACACTTTGTGACATCAGCGATGTAAACAAACAAACAAACAAACAAACAAACATCATAACTGCCAATCAGAACACAGCACACTGCAGTTATGGGTCAGTGCATAATCAGAACTTTGTAAAGCTCCTAATATTCCCTCAGTAATCAGAGTGGACATGACGGCCACAAGGTAAACACACTATAACGTTATTCAGAGAGAGAGAGAGGAGGAGAACCTTGAGCTTTTAATTCACAGTGATGTCACTTTAAGAAATTAAACACGTCAGTGATGTCACAGCGTCCACTGGGGCGGAGCCACAGAACAGGGCTACTCTTTTATAACAACAAAGATAACTTTTCTAAATCTAAATCTCACAGGGGGGGGCACAGACAGAGGGGAGACACACAGAGAGAGAGAGAGAGAGAGAGAGAGAGAGAGAGAGAGAAAAAACACTTCCTAATGGAGCCCAAGGACCTTTTCTGGGGTTTGGGCCAACACACACACACACACACACACACACACACTTTGCACTCTCTTACATCAGTGTGTGTGATTCAGTGCTGATTTAAATGTCCAGCTCTGAGGCAGTAAAATAACGGAAAGGAAAAAATCCAGAGTCAGACAGAGACAGAGACAGAGAGAGAGAGAGAGAGAGAGAGAGAGAGAGAGAGAGCGAGCGCGGGAGAGAGAGCGAGGGGGGGGGCTGGAAAGAGAGAAAGACAGAGAGAGGGAAAGTGAGAGAGAGACAGAGAGAGAGAAACGGAAAGAGAGGGAGAGACAGACAGAGAGAGAGAGACAAAGACAGAGAGAGAGAGAGAGAGAGAGAGAGAGAGACAGACACAGAGAGAGAGAGAGAGATGGAGGAAGACTGGTGAGACAGTGACATTAAAGGTAATCAGAAAACAGAACGTTGCTGTGGTCAGTGTTAGTGACGACTCCGCCCCATTTCTGAAGATTCCACTAATAAATATTCATAATGCTCTCATTTATATTCAATCATGTATTTAAATGAGCATCAGCACCTGCCTGCTTCCCAGACGCTCGAGTGTGAGAGAGTTCATGTTCAGGAATGTTGTGCTGAACACACACACACACACACACACACACACACACACCTGCCCCACGTTTAAGAGGTTTTTTGTGTGAATTGTCACTAAACTCCACTCAGCAGCAGCTGCTTTGTTTTTTTTTTAACCTTTAACCTTTTGAACAGAGACAGTGAGAGTTTCACACGCCCAGGGTCACGACCTCGTAACCTTTGACCTTGATTTTCGAGCAGATGGAGCAGAAGATCCAGACACATCAAGTTCATTCATCAGACTGAGGAACACCACGCCCACGCCTGCTTTTATTGTCGCCACCATCCTGTAACTGCATCAGACTCTTACAGATAAAACATCTTGCAGGTCAAAACGTCCAAAAAACAAGGATAGAAAGATAAAGAATGCTTCATTTTCTCTGACTTTTTTGTAAGAGTAAAGCATCGTATTACCACATGATCCCCGCTGTTCCACGCCAGAGGAACCTTAATAACATGTTTATTCATGTTTAATAGGGATTTTGTGATGGTGTGAGAGCGATGTATTAGACCATCTCTAAAGCCAGAAAGAGAGAGAGAGAGAGAGAGAGATGGAGAAAGAGAACAGAGAGATGGAGAGAGAGAACAGAGAGAGAGAGAGAGAGAGAGAGAGATGGAGAAAGAGAACAGAGAGATGGAGAGAGAGAACAGAGAGAAAGAGAGAGAGAGAGAGAGAGAGAGAGAGAGAACAGAGCGAAAGAGAGAGAGAGAGAGAGAGAGAACAGAGAGAAAGAGAGAGAGAGAGAGAGAGAGAGAACAGAGAGAAAGAGAGAGAGAGAGAGAGAGAACAGAGAGAAAGAGAGAGAGAGAGAGAGAACAGAGCGAGAGAGAGAGAGAGAGCGAGAGAGAGAACAGAGCGAAAGAGAGAGCGAGAGAGAGAACAGAGCGAAAGAGAGAGCGAGAGAGAGAACAGAGCGAAAGAGAGAGAGAGAGAGAGAGAGAGAACAGAGCGAAAGAGAGAGAGAGAGAGAGAGAGAGAACAGAGCGAAAGAGAGAGAGAGAGAGAGAGAACAGAGCGAAAGAGAGAGAGAGAGAGAGAGAACAGAGTGAGAGAGAGAGAGAGAGAGAACAGAGAGAAAGAGAGAGAGAGAGAGAGAGAGAGAGAGAGAGAGAGAACAGAGCGAAAGAGAGAGAGAACAGAGCGAGAGAGAGAGAGAGAGCGAGAGAGAGAACAGAGCGAAAGAGAGAGCGAGAGAGAGAACAGAGCGAAAGAGAGAGCGAGAGAGAGAACAGAGCGAAAGAGAGAGAGAGAACAGAGCGAGAGAGAGAGAACAGAGCGAAAGAGAGAGAGAGAACAGAGCGAGAGAGAGAGAACAGAGCGAAAGAGAGAGAGAGAACAGAGCGAAAGAGAGAGAGAGAACAGAGCGAAAGAGAGAGAGAGAACAGAGCGAAAGAGAGAGAGAGAACAGAGCGAAAGAGAGAGAGAGAACAGAGAGAGAGTCAGTCAGAAAGACAGTCCCTCTCAGAGCTCGTGATGTGGTGAAGACCCGAGTTCACGCCTGAATCTGACACTATCAGTTTTAATCAGTTTAATAAAACCCATTATTATGTAACAGCACATGGAATAAGAAATAAATGTAACCCTTTATACTACTGCAGCTTTATCAACCAACACTTCATGACTTTACTGCATTTACAGAGGAACCAGGTTCACTCCTGTTCTCTCTTACACTACAGCAGCTATAAACACTCATCCTCTCCACATCCCAAAAAACTCGAAACTCCTCTGTCCCAAAGATGACCAACAGCTTGACCTCACACTCCAACACTGCACTGACACTGGAGACTCCTTCAGTTTTCTGTTACTATGGAAACAACCAGAGCCAGTGCAGCATTAATGTAATGTAAAGCTGGGCTACAGTCAGAGCTGCTGTTCAAGAGAATTCATCAACACCTGATCCACCAATCAGAATTCATCAACACCTGATCCACCAATCAGAATTCATCAACACCTGATCCACCAATCAGAATTCATCAACACCTGATCCACCAATCAGAATTCATCAACACCTGATCCACCAATCAGAATTCATCAACACCTGATCCACCAATCAGAATTCATCAACACCTGAGCCACCAATCAGAATTCATCAACACCTGAGCCACCAATCAGAATTCATCAACACCTGAGCCACCAATCAGAATTCATCAACACCTGAGCCACCAATCAGAATTCATCAACACCTGAGCCACCAATCAGAATTCATCAACACCTGAGCCACCAATCAGAATTCATCAACACCTGATCCACCAATCAGAATTCATCAACACCTGATCCACCAATCAGAATTCATCAACACCTGATCCACCAATCAGAATTCATCAACACCTGATCCACCAGAGTCCAGAGAGTATAAATGAGTTGAAAAAAAAGAATGTTACACACTAAGGATTTATTACATCACATTTAGTACAACAACAATCTAACCCTAACCATTTACACCATAAAAAAAAAAACACAAAAGACACACACAATCTCTCTCTCACACACACACACACCACCTACACAACGAAGCATGCGCGCTCGTGCAGTTTTTACAAAAACACAGAGCAGCAGCAGCAGATACAGAGACGTTCCGCTGTTTGGTGTAAGAGTAAATGATCAGAGATGTTTTAGAGATATTAAATCATTACAGAAATCGGATTAAAGCGGATTATAATCTCACCTCTCTTTCGCGGCACGCGCGCAGCGTGACGTCACGGGGACACGGTGCAGGGAGCGAGCGAGGTTTATTTTTATTTATTTACTTATTTATTTTTGTCGTCTCAAATCGCTTAACATCAGATCCGACAAGGTCCGAAAAATAGGCAATCGAATTAAAAAAAAAAAATCAAAAAAGACATTTAAAAAGCAGCTTGACTTTATATAAGAGGTCTTAATGAGAAATAACACTTAATAATAATAATAATAATAATAATAATAACACTTAATAACAGCAGCAAAAAATAAACAAGTGCATCGATTTCCTGATGAAATGGAGCCTTCAAGAGGCTCTTACAGACGGAAAAATAATGAATGCATGCGAATTTACACTGATATTAATGTAAATAAGCAGAAAATAAGGTTCAAGTAACAGTTAGTTGGTCATCAGCTATTTATGTTTATGTACTGTGCGAAATAATTCTAATAATAATAATAATAATAATAATAATAATAAAGAAGAAGAAAGGAGAACAGCAGTACGATAATGAGTATTTTGATGATTATTATCAGTTATTATTATTCTTCAATAATAAGCAGAAGAAAAAAAAGAAGAGAAATTTATTCAGTAACAGAAATAAACAGCGGGACGAAGCGACTGTCTGACATTTAAACCTCCGACGATGCTAACAAGCTAAGCTAACGCTAATAAAGTGCAAAAAGGACAGATTGCTAGGTCGAGCTTTGAGCCTCGTGCGGTTCCCCAACACGATCAAGTCGGAAACATATCGAGATATAATCCAGAAATTTCACCAAAAAATTAAAAATTGTGGAAATATCCAGCTGTAAACAGGGAGTGTCCAAAACGGAAGCGTTCAGAGTAAACGTTACAGAGAATTCACTCTGCCTTTAATTCTAGATCCAGACAAAAAGCCCGCCTCCCCTGCGCTCCGATTGGCTGAGACGTTTCCGCCTCCTGGGATACGAGTGGACGGCTAATCGCACAGTCATCTCGTAGAGACGCTGACAGGCTCGGCTCGCAAAGAAGGCGGGGTTTGTCCGGAACGAGTGAGGAAAAAGTGACGCCTTCTTCTATTCTGTTCGGCCATTTTGTTTAGTAAGGGCTTAAAAAAAGGCTGGACCACGTGACATCAAGCAGACCAATAAGAAGACGAGGATTTTGATACGACATTATGATACGTTAACGGGACGGCCATATTAGGAGGGTCGACATTCGATCGTCTGTGGAAATTTTCACAGGATTTCAACGATCTAGTTGCAGCAGGGAAAATGACTATAAAAGTGTTAGACGAGCAAGTAGCTTTCTCATGCTACTGATATATTTAAATAGATGTTGATTGTGTAATAACATGTAGTTATTAAGTCTCTATACACGTATAATCAGATGTTTATGACGGATTAGAACCAAGGTCCAAAGAATCTGTGGAGTGAATCGACTCGGTTCATTACTGTCTCACAGCTAATTTAACTCACATTTACAAAACCTCACATAAACCGTGTCTATAACTCATATCACGGCTCTGTGTCGCTCACATGGGCAGAAAATAAATGGTCAGCTGTCTTTAGCAGCTTGTCCATCTAGGAAGGAGGTATCATGAAGCAAATGTGTAAATTATATACACTTCAGAAATATTCAGGACACATTTCCAGCACCTGACTGATTCAGAGTAAAAGAATCTACTTTAATTGACTCAGTTTGTGTGTGTGTGTGTGTGTGTGTGTGTGTGTGTGTGCATCAGTGTCATCATTGTATTGAATGCAGATACACAAGACACACCATGTGCTCCACAGAACAGAAATGAGACTCGCCTCATCCTTTATCACTCCATTACCCTCTCTATCATCCTCCATGTGTGTGTGTGTGTGTGTGTGTGTCCTGTGAGCACGCCTCAGGGATTACAGCGAGCCGCAGCATGAAAGATTCATGACTTTCTGTACACTGTGTGTGTGTGTGTGTGTGTGTGTGTGTGAGTGAGAGAGCGTGTGAGCCGCCTTAAAAAGGAATATCTGACCCATAATGCATGGCGAGAAAGAACACAGGAGGAGAAGGAGGAGAAATAAACATCGTACTCAAGAAAAGAAGTGTGTGTGTGTGTGTGAAGTGTGTGAACAAACAACCAACAAGACACACATCATGTTCTAGTACTAAAAATAACAGAAACAAGATGTGTACCAGAGAAAGTCATGTGTGTGTGTGTGTGTGTTGGGGGTTGGTTCCAGTTTCACGCCTCTTCTCCTGCTATTTCTGGCTGCACTTACTTTCCTCCATCCACACACACTCACACCACATATCCATCTCCATCTAACTGTCCACAGTGTGTGTGTGTGTGTAGAGAGAGAGAGAGAGAGAGAGAGAGAGAGAGAGAGAAAGGATAACGATCCTGTTACTTGTTAGGCTCAGAGTATAAGGTACATCCTCACTCTTCTGTCTGTTTTTTGGCTGTAGGAGAAGGTTTAGGATTAAGATTAGTTTTGGGATTAAGGTTAGAATTAAGATGAAAATCTTACGTTGGCTTTGTTCCAGACTCTGAGAAGGGTAATCTGTGTTGTGGAGAAGTGTTAGAGTTCACACACATTCTGTAGAATCAGACCATAAAAATCAGCTCTTATTTTAAATGATGAGATTATAATACAGTCTCAGATGTTCTGCTAATATCGAAGAATTCTAACTTCATGTGTGATATCTCCTCCCTCGATCAGCAAATAATTCTAAATAATTTCTATCAGAAAATCATCTGAAGTGGAGATCAGCAGGAGGACCTTGTATGTGTTTTAGAATAAGCTCAAACAAGAGATTTATTTGTCTGTGTTCTAGATACTGTGTATGTGTGTGTGTGTGTGTGTGTGTGTGTGTATGAATAAAACACTCACTCAGACACAATCCCTCAGTCTGAAGTCTGGTCTCAGTATATTATATGTAAATGAGACACACCCGGTCCGTTAAAGGTCACTGATGCTGTTAAATCTCCATCTGAAGTCCTGAATCTTCATCACAAATGTGTGTGTGTGTGGTGTATATGGTTTATAAGAAAAATTGTACATAAAAGACCTAACACATACAATAATATATAAAACAGGAAACTGGGATCTCTTGCATGAAGACAGGGTGAGGTTACGGGGGCGGAGTTTAACACCTTAGCCAAAGACTCCTCTGTCTCACAGTCTGGAAGTAAATTCCACGAAGATGTGACTGAAGTTAATGTATAATGTGTTGAAATTTTCTATTTTTACTTCCTGAATGTGTAAATGAAGCTTATATCTCGAGTCCTAGCTCTGAAAATAAAATATTTAAAATGCTTTATTAATTCCAAAGATATAAAACTGCTGCTGGAGGGAAACACCTAGAAAAATAATCAAATAATTAAAGTTAAAGTTAGAGTTGTATCACAGGCTGAATGTGAGACCTTTATCTGCTCTTCACACACACACACACACACACACACACTTCATGTGTACAAGATTTCAGCTTGGAGCCGAATTCCTCTTCTCCCAGAATCCATTAAGTCTAATCGTTAATGAGACGTTATAAATGGTGTGACAGCAGAAGTGAGCGATTAGCGAAGGGGAAATCCGGCACAGGATATCAGAACAATCGCAGCTTGGCTAATAACACACTATCAATCACAGGTCAGTTATCAATCACACAGAGAAAAAGAGGAAATGTGTGTGTGTGTGTTTGTGTGTGTGATGTGTGTGTGATGTGTGGAAGCAGTCTCCAGTGTCAACTCTCTCTGTAACAGTCAGAGGTTAGAAACAACTGTTTATAGTTTCTACAACGTAACAGGAACTCATTAGTTTAATGGAATATTAAATGTAGCTATAAATGGATAAAAAGTATGATGTTAATTAATAAACATAAAAAATGCTATTGTTGCTGTGGTGTAAGAGGAATAAAACATCAGGGGTTGTAACGTGACGTGAATGTCAGAGCTCTCAGACTCGCTGCTCTTAAATGTTACACACACACACACACACACACACACACACACACACACTTCTCCTCTCTTCGCTCAGTGAACACACGCTGAGACAATTAACCTCGTCACAGGGTCCATAAAACAGGTAAATACAAACCAACATGTAACACTCAGCTGTAATTACCCATAATTCATCATCACACTCATCTCATACACACACACACACACACACACACCCTCCCCCTCCCCCGCGGTGGGCTTTAATTAGCCGAACATTAAATTAAAGCCTGTAGGTGCTCACTAACGGGTTTATGTCCATACGCCATGATTACAGATCCTATGTAGGTATGAGTGTGTGTGTGTGTGTGTGTGTGTGTGTAGGAACTGTTCCATTACAGCTCTCAAACATGCACTTGACATATGAGTCACTCTGGACCACTCCGTTCTCTCTGTGTGTGTCTATATGTGCAATTACGTGTGTGTGTGTGTGTGTGTGTCTCAATGGCTTTATTAA